>NC_133437.1:6573464-6813464 GCF_011762505.2 Arvicanthis niloticus
TATTTTTCATGAAAACATTTTTCAAGTGTGCAATAAAATAGGCAGATGTTTATGATGATAAAAATTATTTAAGGATAACAGGATGATAATAAAATATTATTACTCAATACAAAGATAATACAGGTTCATATTAGCAAATTTAGAAAATATAAATGATCAAAATTAAAGTATTTAATTATAGTATCTATTGATTTATGCATCAGTATTTTGTAAAAAAAAAGACATATATAAATATATATGTATTCAATGCATATATCATGAATTTGTATACACACTTATTTTAACATATATTCCCATTGGGGTCCAAGTGATATACTTTATTTTGTAACTACAGCAAGGTTTATTCAAGAAACAAACCAAAAGTCATAAAAGTAGAAGTTTTAGTTTTTTCATTATTTTAACTTTATGCTATTTTAAGATAACCTCTTAAAATATAGAAATCACTTGTTAGTCACATAATTTTGAAGCATTGTAATGAACTCCATATATAGGCTAAATGTTTATTGTTTTTTTCTTTAGTCACAAACACAATAACTAAGCTTCGACTGTTTTGTTCCAGACATTATGTTATTGGGCAATACTGCACATATTCTTCCCATTTCACAGAAAATGATTTATGAATCTCATCACTGTTAGCTTAGCTATAAGGCAACAAATAAATATCTTTCTAAAGTGGTGTAAGCACTTATTTCATATTCATTTATGAGATACAATATGAGTCTGTTACTATGATCATCAATTGCTTAGTTGTACAATGTTTAAAGGTTAATTTTGTTTAGATGTATTAAAATAATCACAGAAATGGAATTAGACATAAAAGCTTACTATTCCCACATTTCAACACAAAACAAATCCTAGTTGGGGATGTTTGGGGAATTACTTCCTTTGCACACATTGGAGTTCCAACATACATCCTTTCATGGCTCATCAATACTCTTCCATTCAAAACTGACTTCAATTTCTTTATTATGTTTTCTCCACATGTCATTTATACTAAAGATGCTTACTAAATGAATTAGAACTCGGGCTATCCTGATTGTACTAGCACCACAGCTATACAATATTTAATTATGGGAAAGACATAAGTTGAACTTGAAGACATAAAGATCAATATGGAAACTTATTTCTGAGACCACGCTAAAGCCACCATCTTAAATCTATATGCAGGTTTTACCTAGGTTCAGATTCAGTGATGAAACTATTAGAGATTGTGTGGAACATGACCTGAAATCTCAGCAAATACTGAAAACTGGGCAGCACTCTGAAACTCTGAATGTATGTACCTAGACATCTCAATTTAACAACCAGACATACATTAAGCCACATTAATAGCCAGCCACTTAATGGATCAATTCCCACTGTTTGTGTAATGTGAAAATAAAAAAGCCTTATTAAATGACAAGCTTTCCCTGGTTTGTGCTAATTAATTATACACTGCATCTGACTGCTAATTTAGTGGGGAAATGCAACCCCAAACCTTGGCTCCAGCTTGAACTTTGCCTTGCCATCACCCAGCTCAGTACAGAGTGCTCCTGCAGCCTGCCTCAGCACGACACCAGTATTAAATTAGAGCACAAGGCCATCAATTTAATAAGTGCTGTAGCAGGTAATTTGAATAAGGACATATTAGTATTCTATGGGTGCACAACTAAAAGCAGCTGACCTTTCAGACCAAAGAAGATCCTTGAACACATCCAGCTGAATGTGAGAACACAGTAATAATCGGAGGGCGTTAAGAGTGCCAAGAGAGACGTTTACGATCCTGGAGCCATTACTATACATCTCCAGTATTACACGAACAGTTTATATACCTCTGCTGCTCATTTTGCCTCTGCTCCTTACAATGAAAAAGAGAGACTGAAGTAAAGCTTTGGAAAATTTGTATTTTCAGTGACACACTTTGAAAATTTCATTATGGTTTACACACAAGATACAAAGAATACAAAACTATAAATAATGTATTCACTTGTCAATTATGTCTGATGACCCTCATAAGAAGCCACGAGTTTCCCAATTGATGTGGCAGGATTAACAGTGAAGAAATAAATGTGTATGTATCAGATGAAAAGCAAAGCAAAATGCTATGTAACAGTGAGGAAACCCAGTATGTTGTGGCATCAACAGCTTAGACCAAGGAGCGAAGTGAGAACCGGGTTTGGATTCCAGCTTAGTCATGTGCTCACCCTTGAGCCTACAGGAATCAAATTCACTAAATTCAGTCCAACAGACATTTATCGAGTTCCATCATGTACAGCACTATAAGCCCTAAGGTTATAAAGATGAAAAAGATTTGATCCCTGTTTTCAAGGAGATCAAAATCTAGCACTGGTGACAGAAACATACACTATTAATCACAATACAGAGTGAGAAGTGCTTTCAAGCACAGAGAATAGTGATCGATTCTGCCTGGGGGTTTCCAGGAAAGGTTCTCAGACACGGCAATAGTTGTGCTCGATGCTGTGAGCAGTTCGCCAGCAGAGAAGATGGAATGCCATCTGATGGGAAGCATTAATCTAATGGGAAAACTACTGTACTGAGGGATGAAGATGCACAAGGCTGGGTAATAAATACATCAGATCTATTGGGGAAATGGAAGTGTCTATGAAAGTATAATTATGTGATTCTTTTGTATTTGGAAATATCTACTACATTAACAGTAATGTAAAATATCAGTGGATATGAAAATCATGTCTTAACTAATACAATTACTATCTTCAGTTAGAAAATACAGACAAGAAAATTTTTCTAAAACCTACAACTATAAGATATAGCTTATCTGAGGTGCTACCAAGTGGAGGAAACAACAAGGCTGGGGTTTGCTATCACCACACTTCAATCATGGTGTTCCCCATTCGAAGTTCCCTGATTGGTCTCTCTCTCTCTCTCTCTCTTTCCTCTCGCTCTCTCTCCTTTGATAAAATGATTATTAGTCAATTTAACTTTTTACTTTGTGAATTTTGACTCCTAAACTATTACCACGTGAAAAATACTGGCTATATGTTTCATAACAAGCATGGATATTCACACAGCTTGCATGGCTATACCTCACAGAATCTATGCAGTTGCAGCCATCCTGATTCATTACTATTCATTATGGACAGGCTATTGAATAATCTGTATATCACCTATACTAATGGTGGTCTCAGGAGAAAACAGATAACAAACCCAGAAATTGTTTAAGGAGTACAGGTTAGAGAAAGAGAAAGTACGGGTATTTTGTAGGGCTTGGGTTTACTTACTGGCACTTCAATTATTCAAGTACTGAAGAAGCAAGAAGAGCTACAATAAAGAAAGAGATCCCTTCTGGAAACCAGGAAGGACAAATCCTGGTAATAAATACCCTGACCTCACTGATGGTCAAGGATTGATCCTCTGCCTGTGTTTCTCATTGACAATGCTCAATCAGAAACTTAAAGACAAGGGAATTTACTGATATGACACGTCAGTTGTGTCTACAGGGTAAGCAGGCAGGGAGAACAGAGAACGGCTTCAGAGACCAAAAGAAAAATACCATCATATCATCTGCAAATAGTCATATCTTGACTTCTTCCTTCCCAATTTGTATCTCTTTGATCTCTTTTTTGTTGTCTAATTGCTCTGGCTAGAACTTCAAGTACTATGTTGAATAGGTAGGGAGAGAGTGTGCAGCATTGTTTAGTGCCTGATTTTAATGGTATTGCTTTGAGTTTCTCCCCATTTAGTTTGATGTTGGCTATTGGTTTGCTCTTTATTGCTTTTATTATATTTAGGTATGCACCTTGAATTCCTGATATCTCCAATACTTTTAACATGAATGGGTGTCGTATTTTGTCAAAGGTTTTTTCCGCATCTAATGAGATGATCATGTGTTTTTTTCTTTGAGTTTATTTATATATTCAATTACATAGATGGGTTTCCATATATTGAACCATTCCTGCATCCCTGAGATGAAGCTTACTTGATCATGGTGGATAATAATTTTAATGTGTTTTTGGATTTGGTTTGTGAAATTTTTATTGAGTATTTTTGCATCAATATTCATAAGAGAAATTGGTCTGTGTTCTCATGCTTTGTTGGGTCTTTTTGTGAATTAGGTATCAGTAAAACTGTGGCTTCATAGAACTGGCCAGTGTTCCTTCTGTTTCTATTTTGTGAAATAGTTTGAAGAGTATTGGCATTAGATCTTCTTTGAATGTCTGATAGAATTATGCTCTAAAACCATCTGGCACTGGGCGTTTTGGGAGACTTTTAATGACTGCTTCAACTATTTGCAGATGATATGATAGTATACATAAGTGACCCCAAAAATTCTACCAGAGAGCTTCTATAGCTGATAGACAACTTCACAGCTTCAGCAAAGTGGCTAGATTTAAAATTAACTCAAACAAATCAGCAGCCTCCCTCTACTCAAAGGATAAAAAGGCTGAGAAAGAAATTGGGAAAACAACACCCTTCACAATGCTAACAAACTATATAAAATATCTTGGTGCGACTCCAACCAAGCAAGTAAAAAACTATGACAAGAACTTCAAATCCCTGAAGAAAGAAATCCAAGAAGACCTCAGAAAATGGAAAGATCTCCCATGCTCATGGATTGGCAGGATTAATATAGTAAAAATGGCCATCTTACCAAAAGCTATCTACAGATTTAATCCAATCCCAAACAAAATTCCAACTCAATTCTTTATAAAATCAAAAAGAGCAATTCTCAAACTCATTTGGAATAACAAATAACATAGGATAGCAAAAACTATTCACAACAATAAAAGAATTTCTGGGGGAATCACCACCCCTGACCTCAAGCCATACTATAGAGCAATAGTGATAAAAACTGCATGGTATTGGTACAAAGACAGGCAAGTAAATCAATGGAATAGAATTGAAGACCTAGAAATGAACCCACACCTATGGTCACTTGATCTTTGACAAAAAAACTAAAACCATTCAGTGGAAAAAAAGACAGCATTTTCAACAAATGCTGCTGGTTCACCTGGCAGTTAGCATGTAAAGGAATGCAAATTGATCCATACCTATCTATGTGCACAAGGTGCTGATTAGCTCCCACGTGTGGATCCTGTTGGGCTTTTGTGGTTCCCGTGGGTCTGACACCCAAGTAGGCTAGAACCTTGGCTTTGGGCAGCAGAAGTGTGGGATTTTGACTGAGTTTACTCCACGCGGCTCTGCCGGGGGCGTGGGAAAATCTCAATCGGAATTCCTGCAGTGGCAGGGCTTTTGAGTGGTTGTCTGCAGGCCAAGTCGGCCTGAGGTTGGAGACTGGTGGTCTGTCCTTGGGCTTCCAGATGCCACTGAGGGGCCATGGAAGAACAGAGATTGGGGCATATGGGGCTGGCCCACAGCAGAGAGAAATGACAGGGGAAGCTCCAACAGCGATCAACAGAAAAAAAACAGCAACCCATAGATTGGGAAAATATCTTTACCAACCCTACATCCAGTAAAGGACTAATATCCAAAATATACAATGAACTCAAGAAGGCAGACCCCCAGAGAACCAAATAGCCCTATTAAAAAGTGGAGTACAGAGCTAAATCGAGAATTCTCAACTGAGGAATCTCAAATGGCTGAGAAGCACCTAAAGAAATGTTCAACATCCTTAGTCATCAGGGAAATGCAAATCAAAACGACCCTGAGATTCTACCTCACATCAGTCAGAATGGCTAAGATTAAAAATTCAGATGACAGCAGATGTTGTTGAGTATGTGGAGAAAGAGGAACACTCCTTCATTGTAGGTGGGATTGCAAGCTGGTACAAACACTCCTGGGCATATACCCAAAATATGTTCCAACATATGACAAAGACAAATGTTCCACTATGTTCATAGCAACCTTATTTGTGATACCAGAAACTGGAAACAGCCCAGATGTTCCTCAACAGAAGAATGGATACAGAAAATGTGGTACATTTACACAATGGAGTACTATGCAGTGACTAAAAACAATGACTTCATAAAATTCTTAGGCAAATGGTTGGAACTAGAAAAGATCATCCTGAGTGAGGTAAACCCGACACAAAAGAACATACATGGTACGTCCTCACTCTAAGTGGATACTAACCCAAAAACTCACAATGCCTATGGTACAACTTACTGACAATATGGAGCATAGAAAAAAAGGAAGATCAGTGAGTGAATGCTTCAGTCCTGCATTGAAGAGGGAACAGGACAAGTGTGAGAGATTGAAGGAGAGGGAAACAGATGAAGGGGAAAGGATAAGGAGGAAATAAGGGTGGCAGTTTGAGACTCTGAAGGTGTCGTGAGAGAGGTACAGAGGGTCAGGAAATAGCATAAAATAAGTGTCAGGAGAGGATGAGAAACTGGGGATAGCCACTGGAGGGTCCCAGACACCAGAGAAATGTGAAGTTCTCAGGACCCAATGGGAATAACTTAAGCTGTAATGAGCAGAGAAGGGGTAAATAGAACCTGTGGAGACCACCTCTAGTAGGTAGACATGGCCCCTGGTCAAGGGATGGAGTCACCCACCCATCTCAAAGTTTTATTTTAACCCAGAAATGTTCCTTTCCAAAGGAAAAACAGGGACAAAAATGGAACAGAGACTGAAGGAAGGGAACAGCCCCACCTGGGGAGACATCATGTATGCAGACACCAAACCCAACACTTGCCGTGGTCAAGAGTCACTAGTGGAGAGGAACCAAGTGTGACTGTTCCTGGGGAGGTCTGGCCAGCAACTGACCAATGCAGAGGCAGATGTTTGGAGCCAACCATCAGGCTGAACTCAGGAACCTGGTAGAAGAACTGGAGGAACAGGGGGATTGCAACCTCATTGGAAGAACAACATAGCCTGGCCTGTCTACCCAGTTCTCCTAGAGACTAGACCACCAACCAAGGAGTGTACCTAAAGGGATCTTTGGCCCCAGATACATATGTATCAGAGGATGACCTTGCCCGACAGCAACGGGAGGAGAGGCCCTTGGTCCTGGAAGGTTTGATGCGCCACAGTAGGGGTATGCTAGAGCGGTGGGGAGAGAGAGTGTGGGTGAGTGGGGGAGCACTCTCATGCAGACAAAAGGAAGGGGGAGGGCAGATGTGGGATGGGGTGGTGGAGGAGGGGTAACTGAGAATAGGGATATCATGGGATGGGGAATTGGTGGAGGGGGTAAGCGGGAAGTGGCATATCATTTGAGATGTAAACAAATGGAATGAGTAATATTAATAAAAGAAAAAAATCAAAGAAAAGAAAGAAAGAAATTGTAAAAAAGAAAGAAGAAAGAAAGGATGGAAGGAAGGAAGGAAGGAAGGAAGGAAGGAAGGAAGGAAGGAAGGAAGAAACAAAGAAGACACCTAACATTATTTCAATGCATGCTGATGGATCTATACCATCATGTTGAAATTACAGTGAGAGACTTCTTCCAAGAAATAAACCTGACTCCCAGGATACTAGTATCAAATATAGGAACTTGAATTTGAATCCCCAACATCCACATAAGAGTCAGATGCAGAATGTGTGTTTATGTGTGTGTGTGTGTGTTTGCACTAGTGCATGTGTATGCAAGTGAGAGGCCACATTTGTGTGTATAACCCTAGCTCTAAAAAGGTAGATACAGGGGGATTCCCTAGAGTTCATGGGACACCCAGTCTATCAAAATACTTGTCCTACAGGTTCAGTGAGAGACTTTGTCTCAAAAACTAAGCTGGAAAACAAAGAAAAATGACAGTCAATATTAACCCCTAGCCTTCACATTGACTTGTGCCTAAGATTCCAGAAACACATGTGTACATAACTACTTCAGAAAAATAAGGAAAGGCACAGAAGAAGCAATGAAATCAAAACAACCCTCAAAAAGAATATACACAAATAAAACTACAGTATCTAAAACAAAACATACATATCAAATAAAACTTAATTTTTAAGTTATGTACACAGAAGGAAAAAAAAACAATAAATTTGTGAACATTGCAACAGAAGCCATCACATGTAAAGCCCTCAGCATGGTCAAGAAAAATTAAAAGAAATATTTCTTGGTCTTTTCAATATATAATTGCAGCATTACAAATAGGTACCAGAAGAGAGAAATATAGATAAAAAAGAATAGCTACTTACTTACAAATGTAGTTAAATTTAGCATAACAGAATTGCTAGATTCAGCAATCTCAAATAAATTAAAGCACTTTGAGGGCTGTTATGTGCAAAATAGCAAAGGTATGAATGGAAATACATTTCTCAGATGCCATTTAGGGTATCATTGCTACCAAAAGAAAATCAAGTCTAAGATCCTATATTGGGTAAAGCAAGTGTCCAAACCAAGGGCAGAAATGAGGAGGTTTTTAAATAAGTCAAACTAAAGGGATTTGTTGCCACTAAATAAGACACCACCTAAAAGATTCAAACAACTCTTAAAAAACCAACAGAAAATGAGCAGTCCAACTAAACATAAGGCCTCCATCTCTTCCTCTCAGTCTTTTGCTTGTCAACAACGATGTGAGCTGACTGTTTCCACCTCACCCCTTTTCCGTGATTTGTGATCTGATGCCCACCATGGGCCTCAGGGAACTGTCTTGACTGTGATTCCAAGAACAAGCCTTTTAAGGAGAAAACACAATGAAGGCAGATGCAACTCTTCATACACAAATGAATGAAAACTTCTGCATAGATAAAAAGGTGTTTTCTTGATTATTTATTGACCCCAAACACAATTTATTTAAGCTTAGAATATGCATGGAACCTATCAAAAGAAAATTACATTCAATATTTAGTTCAGAAATTCTGAATTTCAAGCATCATCCATATATTATACCAATTAAATAAAAATATATAGATCTGTCTTTATGCAAACCAATGAATAATACAATCTGAATATTTTCTCTAGTTTCCAAATGAATAGTGCTATTTTAGATCACTACTTATATTTATAATTACTTCTGTCACTCAAAAGTGGTCAAAGTCCATGAGAGTGGTAGGGTCTGACCAAGTTAATAACGTGCCTATTGTGGACCCACGTTGGATCCCTAACACTCATATAAAAGTTGGACACAATGTCTCCCATGGTAACCTCAGCTTTGTAGGAAGGAGGGGATGGGACAGGAGTATCCCTTAAAGGTCATTTGCCAGCCTGTCTAACAAAATTAACAAGATCTAGGTTTACTGCTGACTCTGTCTCAAAAGCTAAGGTGGAGAGTTATTAAAGAAGTTATTT
This sequence comes from Arvicanthis niloticus, assembly GCF_011762505.2. Taxonomy (NCBI): domain Eukaryota; kingdom Metazoa; phylum Chordata; class Mammalia; order Rodentia; family Muridae; genus Arvicanthis; species Arvicanthis niloticus. The sequence goes on from NC_133437.1 coordinate 6,582,613, forward strand.
TTACCACAGCTTCTGGCCTTTATACATATGCACATGTGTACACACACACCCACATGAGCACATACATATACCATACACACAACTAGACCAGTTTTAGGAAAGCAATTGTTGCCAGTCTTCACTTTCCACAACCTCTCCAAACAGAGAAAGCAGCTGCCATGCATGGTTCATACACATGGGAGAATCTCAGATCACAGTGAAGTATTTTAAAAGTTCAAAATAAATGAGCACCTGATGATGAGCTTTAACAAACAGCAAAAAATGAACCCTGTTATGCTTTTTGTTAGTTTTTGAGTCAAGGTCTTACTATGTAGCCCAGGCTAACTTTGAACTTGAGGTGCTCCTCCCTCAGTCTACTAAGGGCATGTATCATGTGTCAAGCATCAACTCAATGTAATATTGTTTGGTTTTGGTTTAGGGTATGTTGTTTATCTGTCTGTCTTTCTTTTCATTTTATCCTTCTAAAAATCATTCCCAGAGTCTTACAAATATTAGGAACTGCTTTATCTCTAAGCTGAATCTCTACCCCTCCCAAAGCCTTTAGATGATAATGCTCTTATCAGTTTTTACCAGCCAGTTACTCTTAATGGGAGACCTTGATAATGGAGAAGTTATGCACACATGAGCCAGGATCTCCGCACAATTCTTAAGGACCCTAAATGCCTCTAAAGATAAAACTGTGTTGAAATTCTCTAATCTACTACATTTAAAATTTCAGTAAAGCAGTTACATTGAAAAAGAAAAACAATTTCCACCTTTATTTTGCTGGATAAAGTTTTTCTTTACAGTGTTAGACACCAGTTAAATTGGGAGTGTGCTCTGTTCATGTTGCCTGCTCTGAAGAGGAGCACATGTTCACTATGTAAAACAGATGATGGGTGTGCAGCTATACATTGAACTTATTGCTAGAAATCTATGAAAATTTCTTTGCTCAATAATTAAATTTCTCCTTTACCTTCTAAGAAAGTAGTTTCAAACACTAAACATCTTCATAAATTACAATATCAAATACCTTATTATTAAAATATTAAATGTTCTGACAAAATGATAATAATAGAATCCTATTTTAATTGCCTTTTGGTTTATTTGGTTTGGTTTTGGTTTTTTATTGTTGTTTTTGTTATTTATGTTTTTTTTTTCCTGAAGGTTGAATCCAGACGCCCTCATACTTGGTAGGCAAAGTTTCTGCACTGAGCTGTGTGCGAGTCGTCTCTTATCTTTTAAAGACCGTGTGCAGCAGATGATTTTGGTACAGTGGAGTCATTCTTGAGGGAATGCTCCAAACAACTCCCCAGTGCCATGCATGAATATCAGTTCTCTTACACTAGTCCAGTGAATGTCAGATTTACACCAGTTAAGCAAAGAAAACTTATGTGTCACAGATGGGCAGTAAAGAGAATTAAAGGAGGAGGATTCATGTGAGCTGGTCCCTAAGGCTCAGGAAAGCTGCTCAGAGCTGATGGTGTCTCCACAAACCCCACATACCATAGCAGCTTAGCACTCCCCAAAGGCACTCCAGTTTGTGTTTTAGGCCCAGAAAAAAAATAACTAGACAGGATGGGCTGAGGCATTCCAGAACATCCTACTCCAGAAGGAATAACAGACAGCAGCCTGTTCACAGCAGCTTCCCTTGGTCTCGGAGTGTGCTCTACCCAGCATGTGCTGCCATCATTCGTGAAAATCACAAGAAGCAATAAGAGAGATCTAGGTCACTGAAGCTACCTGTCAACTTGTCTTGTAGATAGAGAATTAAAAATAAATAAATAAATAAATAAATAAATAAATGCTACTATTTAACGTAAGTGGCCAGTTTAAAATGTGGCATTTCCTGTTGTGCCACTTATCGTCTCTGAGGAATAAAGAGAAACAATGGACAGGAGGCATTGAGCTCAAGGAAAATTTACATATATATATTATATATATATTATATATATATATTATATACAGTTAATTATATATAATTAATATATATATTAACTATATATATTAATTATATATATAATTAATATATATTATATACAATTATATATATATAATTGTATAGATATATATGTAAATATATATTGTATATATATTGTATATATTTTGTATATATATGTAAATATATATTGTATATATATTTACATATATATATGTAAATATATATACAATAATATATAATCTATGTTATTCTATTCATGACAATTGATATATATATATCAATTGTCATGAATAGAATAACATAGATTAATACTGTTCAACATGACTACTAATCTTAAAAACGGAATACAACACTGAAGACCATGTGGATGTCTGGGGACCAAGTCACTGCCTGAAGCCTTGTTGATTATCGTGGGTCTTTCTGTACTGGGGGCTATGTTTGTGTTTCTGTTCTGTGTTGCCCTTGGAGGTCATGTTGATGTCCTTGACCTGTGCTACCACCTAAGGCCACAAGGGTGTCTGTAATCCTGGCCAGGGCAGAGGGCCATGTTGATGTCCCTGGTCTGCACTGCCACTGGAGACCATGCTAAGGTCCATAGCACCTGCTTACTCTGGAGTTCATGTAAATGTGTGTGGTCTGTGACATCAACAGACACCATGTAGAAATCCATGCTCCGTGCTCCATAAGACTGTAAAAGGGGATGAACCTACTTTTGCAGGGCTGTCAATAGCTGCACAATCATATCTGAAAAAGAGAGTCATAGAAGGATTCTATTGCTACCCCTATGTATAGGTATATGTATATACCCCTACCCCCCAAAAAGCAATACCCTAGACAGGACGCCATCAAAGAGAACACTTTAAAATTGGGATAAGGATCCTGAAGTGTAGCTCTCCATAATGATGGCTTCTGGCAGGGATGTAGGTAGAGAAGGACTCAGTTTTCTTTAAGGAGCTGCCCACTGGCAGTTTGATCATACTCCAGTGAGTAGGATATTGGCAACACGAATTAGACTTGTGGAGATTTTTGTTTTATTCATTATTCTTTCATTTTTTTAAGGGAAGGGGGTCAAAAGAGTGGAGAGGCAGACCTAGTAGAACTGGGAAGTGAGTGTATTAGGGTGTATTATGTCATATTCCCTAAAAATAAAAATATTATGTTGGAAAAATGCAAGGCAAAGCATCCTGAATGCTTCTATGTTATTTTATTATAAATCATTATTTAATTATCTCATATTTTAGTAAAGTTTTCCTAACAGAAGACACATACTGAAGGTCATATATAATTAATTTTCTAGTATAATCTACTTTTATTACTTATTTTGTCCTTGAAAATTAAATCATTCAATGACTATACCATGCTTTTAATAAATAAAAACAAAGAGTACTTGTTTACATAAGTGGACTACACAATACATTCTATATAGCATCTATACCTCTGAATACTTTTCATTATTTGCTGTTGATAAAGATTTACAGATTTTGAATATTTTCACCAGAATTTGATTTCCTTAGATATATTTCTCTGACAATTAAGCATTAATCCTGGACCTTAGAAAGCACCAATTTACCCAACGAAGATTGAATGCCATCTAAAGAAACAATAAATATCCAAAACTGGAAAGAAAGAAAGAAAGAGAGAGAGAGAGAGAGAGAGAGAGAGAGAGAGAGAGAGAGAGAGAAAGAGAGAAAGAGAGAAAGAAGAAAGACAGATAGATAGATGATAGAAAGATGGATGAATGGATAGACATACAGACAAGAAGATAGATAGATAGATAGATAGATAGATAGATAGATAGATAGATAGATAGATAGAAAATGTAATGAAATTGAAAGGTAATAAGTATTGAAAAACTCCTGATAGTACATGTTTTTCTGCAGAATCATTGGATAGAAGACTCAAAAGTAACGATAAAGACTGATTCTCCCCAGAATTTCTTATGCTCAATCCTCACAACAACTGTTTACAAATAATGATGCCATTGTCCTGCAGAACACTGCTTTGACTCCCATAGAGGAAGCTCCCAAAATCCAAGCTAAGATAACCAATGTACCAAGTAGTGAGAACAAACTGATGCTCAGTGATTAAAGTCAGTCTAATGGGATGAGTCTGACAATTAAATGTAATTCAGTATTATTATAAGAATGAGACACATTGTCTTGCATGTCTTTTAATATTACTAAAAATTATGAAAACTCATGAATAGCCAGCTCTAGGCACAAGGTTATGTTTTTTTTTTCCTTTTATAGAAGAAAATCAATATGTTGTAGTCAGATTTAATACATGGCTTTTAGAAGGAAGAAAATGCGGAAATAAAAAGAGAAAAAAGTCAAGAAGAAGCCTCATCTTCTGTAGCTATTACCACAGCTTGTTCCCAGAAGAATTCTTCATGGAGAAAATCCTGTCCACATTTTACAACTGCATAAACTAGTTGAGAATTGCTGTTTTTCCCAAGGTAAATGTATTACAAACGGGCATTTAAGTCCAGATTCTTAGTAGAATCCAATGCCCACGTTATTGTCGTCTCCATGACACTTCCTCTCACCACCTGCTATTCACCTTTAAAAACAATTTCAATGCATGCTTAAAATCCACATCTATCAGGAGACAGATCAGCTCCTTTCTATGACCCCACATTAGATAGTCAGTTGACTACCGGATGTGTGCCAAACCATTTAACAAACATCTTTTCCTTCTCTGACCACAGCAAGTGATAAGAAGCTTGCCCACCTTGTAGTTACTATCCATTAGCATGCACCACTCTGGAAGGCTAGACCTCAAAGAACCGCACTGTACCCAATGTGTCGAAGATAATGCACGCAGACCCTGCAGAACCCTTTACCCTCTGCTTCATTTCTCCCTGTGGGCTTGCCACCCACGGTGATCTATTATTTATACAGAATAGGAAATGTGTAATTCTATTGATGAGTAGAGCTTCTGCCAGAAAGGTCACAGACATAGTTTGCTTCCTGTGCCTTAAACAATTCTTTGATTCATTAGCTTTTTAAAAAGTTAATCAATAGTCTCTGAGTGCCTAATTGATGGGAAAACCCATAAACTCTTAATGACTTTTTGGACTATTTTCATATATATAATAAACATGAACCTAAATTAAATATACTAAAGTCATATACTTTAACGTCCTCAAAGAACTTTGTGTAAGAAATAAGATTTCTGTTGTAAGATGATCCCAATATATTGCAAATGACAGATTTATCAGTTACAGAAGAAAAACTAAAGTACTTGTTCAAAAAGTTTTCAGTTGAGAAGAAACAATGTACGCTACTACAAAATAATACTTCTGTATGAGCCAATACCCTAGGGTTGAACTACTGTTCTAGTAGAGATTCCAAACTGTGGGGAAAGAGGAAAGCACTGGAGATAGTAGAGGCGTGTGTGTGTGTGTGTGTGTGTGTGTGTGTGTGTGTGTGTGTGTGTATTATCTTTATTAAATTATTTTATTTATTTACATTCCAAATTTGTCCTCCTTCCCTGTCCCCCCCTTCCCAAGTTCTTTATCTTATCCCCCTCATCTCCACCTCTGAGAGGGGGCTTCCCATCTGCCAAACCACCCCTACCTCACCCCCCACAAATATCCCTCTTCCCTGGGACCTCAAGTTTCCATAGGATTAAGTGCATTCTCTCTCACTGAGGCCATAAAGGCGGTCCTCTTCTAAGCATGTGCTAGGCCAAGAACCAGCCTGTGTATGCTCCTTGATTTTTGGCTTAGTCTCTGGGAGATCGGAGGGGTCAGGATTGGCACTGTTGTTCTTCCTATAGGGTTGCAATCCCTTTCAGCTCCTTCAGGCCTTTGTCTTGCCCCAGATCTCATTCCAATGATTGACTAAGTATTTACATTTGTCTCAGTCAGTTGCTGATGGAGCCTCTCTGAGAACAACCATGCCAGTGTCCTGTCTGCATATGGCCTCAGTAATAGTGTTAGGATTTGGTATTCACTCATGGGATGGATCTCAAGTTGGGACAGTCACTGGGTGGCCTTTCTTTCAGTCTCTGCTCCATTTTTGTCCCTACGTTTTCTTTAGACATGAACATTTCTGGTTTAAAATTTTTGAAGATGGGTAGGTGGCCCCTGCCTCAACTGGGAGCTCTGTCTATCTACTGGAGGTGGTCTCTTCCAGTTCCAGCTCCCCAATGTTGGGCATTTTGGCTAATGTCATCCCCATTGAGTCCTGATAGCGTCTCACATACAAGATCTCTGAAACTTTCTAGAGGTTCTCCCTGCCTGTGAATCCCCACTGCTGCATATTTTGATTCATTCTTCTGGCCCTCTAGGAGTCCCTTCTGTCTCTCCTCCCAATCCTGCCCCTCCTTTTCTCCTCTTCCCTCCCCTTGCATACCCAGTTTTATCCCTCTCTCTGCCTCCTATGATTATTTTATTCCCCTTCTATGTGGGTTTCAGGTATCCACATTTGGCCCTTCCTTCTTGTTAAGCTCCCTAAGGTCTGTGTAAGTACCATGTGCTAACCGATTGTACCACTGGAGCTCCCAGTCTGTGAGTTGGATCGTGAGTATTTTGAGCTTTTTTGGCTAATATCCACTTATCAGTGAGTACATACCAGGCATGTCCTTTTGGGTCTGGGTCTGGGTCTGAGTTACCTCAGTCAGGATGGTATTTTCTAGTTCCATCTATTTGCCTGCAAAATTCATAACGTCCTCATTTTTCATAGCTGAATAGTATTCCACTGTGTAAATGGACCATGTTTTCTCTATCCATTCTTCACTTTAGGGTCACCTGGATTGTTTCCAGTTTCTAGCTATTACAAATAAGGCTGCTATGAGCATACTGAAACACATGTCCTTGTGGTATGGTAGAGCATCTTTTGGGTATATTTCCAGGAAGCAACTAGTGGGGTGTAGGATATTTGTAGTCTGAAGCATAATAATGATTGTGAAATGTTCTTGATAGTCTGCTCCACAGAATCCCTGCTCCCAGTACCAATGTCATTCACTTTAAAATACCACATAATCCATTGACATATAATCATAATGACAACTGTCACATAGTAGCCCAATTCATGATATTTTCTCTGGCTTCCATATTACCATAAATATATATACAAACAATACTAAATGGACTCAGTAGGTTGTATATACTCATGTGAGTACGCATAGATATGTATACATAAACTAATAAATATATATATATACATGTTACAAGAGTAATTAAAGAAAGCATCATCCCTTTGGTATGAAAAGGAACATGTTAGCAGCTGGAGTCAGGAGAGGAGGACAGGAGTGATGAAGATGCAGTGCTCACACATGAAAGTCTCAATACGATAGTTTTTAAAAGAAAATATAAATAAAATAAACTTAAATGGAGCATGCTGTGACCTGACACCATATTTTATGAGATCATCTTTGTGATTTCATGGAACCGCATATCAGTATTAAATGGATTAAGTGGATTCAGGGTTGATACCAGGACAACAGGGTGCCATAGAAGATACAGGTACTTGTTTTCAAGCCTGATGACTTAAGATGATCCCCAAAACCCATAAGATTTAAAAAAAAAAAAAGCCTCACTCCCAACTCCACACATATGCCTTTGCATGTGTTCACACACACACACACACACACACACACACAATTTTTTTTAAATTAAAGTCGAAAACCTCTAAATTCTAGTTGTGTTACAGTATAAATGAGTGGCTCTTTAAAATTCTTCAGATTCAACCCACAGAGACCAACCACCCATCCTGAATCTTTTGCAATCTATTTTCTTCATTTAAATTCAAAACAATATTTGAAAAAGATACAGATTTTGCATGTTAATATCTAATTCTTTGCTTTTGGTACCGCTGTTAGTTTCTTACATGAAATTTCACTATTTTCATCAATGCTTTTCATACGGGATCCCTTGTTCTATATTTTCATGATGGTAGCTATTTTATGCAGCATATAGCAAAGATTGTTATAATAGCATATTAATGCTAAGATTGATTATAGACATGCTTTGTAGGCAACTAATAAAAACGTATTTGTCTCAAAAGCTATTCTCAATTATCTTCTGCTGGTGTGTCATACATGGAAGAGTGGAGGGAAGGAAGGAAAGAAGGAAGGAAGGAAGGAAGGAAGGAAGGAAGGAAGGAAGGAAGGAAGGAAGGAAGGAAGGAAGGTGAATGGATGAATAGATGGAAGGAGGGAAGGATGGATAGATGGATCAATGCATGAATCGATGCATGGATGCATGGATGCATGGATGCATGGATGCATGGATGCATGGATGAATAGATGGATGGATGAACAGTTGTAGGGAGGTAGGATGGATACATACATAGATTCATGGATGGATGTATGGATCCATGAATGGGTGGATAGTTGCATGGAAGGATAGATGGATGGATGATGTATGTATGCATGCATCCATGGATGGATTAAAGGATGCATGGATGGATACATAGATGGGTAGGTGAATGCATTGCTAGAATGGAGGGAAAGAATTTGTATTAATTATTTTAAAAATATACAGTCTAAATACAGAACCAACAATGAAGAAGCCATAGTGTTTCTTATGGAGTTCACGTTCTTCTTCATTTTCAAGTTTGTCATCATTAACTTTTTCTTTGTATTCTGAGCCAAAGTCAGCATCTATGTGCATGAGAACAATAAAAGCCTAATAAGTCCGGTGTCTGTGTGTGCATTCGTCTGTACATGCATGTGTGGGGTGTGTGGGATGTGTGTGTGTGTGTGTGTTCCATGAGTTAGTTAGAGGAGTTTGAGTGAGGGGCATTTTAGAGGTGTGTGGGCAATAATATCTCAGTAGCTATATCACTGAATAACATGTCTTTCTCTGCCCTAGCAACCTACGGTTATATTCTTGGAGAAGAATGGGCCTTCTGATTCTCCAGTGCTTCAATCCATGACAGATGGATTGGTTCCATCTTTGCATGGTTCATGTAGACAATCACAGCTGGTGAGAGATCAAGAATGTGACAACCATGCAATACTGAGAAGAGAGTTCCCAGTACTTTTTCCATTCCTTCAGCACTTTAATTCTATCTGCTCCTTCTTCTGCAATGTTCGCTGAACCTTGGTGAAAATAATATACATGTTCTATTTAGCTTTCAGTAGTCAGTTATTCTCCATATGTTCACCAGTTATGAGTGTTTGTAGTATTAGCTGCAACACTAATCTATAATTAGAAGAAAATATGACAAACATACCATTTATAGTGATCAAAACACTAGTGGCATCCACACTAGAGCCTATGACCTCTACAGATACAGGCTTTGAGTATTGTTAAACCAGGTTTGCAGTATCAAACATGAATTCCCTCCTGTATATTATAACTCAAATTCAATCAAAAAGCTATTGATTGCCCCAAAAACAAACTTGTCACACTACTCAGTGGCCTTATCTAGCCAGCTGAGTAACACTGCTGATGACAGCTCGTCACCAGTAATTTCTGATGCTAAGAAAGCCGTCCAGGAGAAGAGAACATCCAAACAGTTCTAGGTGATCTCTCTACATACTGGGACTAATACGCATGGTGTCTTCAGTAACAGGATTATTGTCTAATTTTACTAGGCATCAAAGAGTAGTGGCAATAGCCTGCATTGTTTCAGGACTTCAAGTCCCTTCTGGCCTATGCCTAGCACTGGAGTTTCATTGACTGAACTTGCTCTGCCACATGTCATGTTCCCATTTCATACATGCACATATCTTTACTTAAATTTATTTATTTCAGAATTTGATACATGAATTTCATATATGAGTATTGGATTTATATCATGTCTTCCTTCCCTCTCGTCCCTTCAATTCTCATGTTTCCTCCAGCCTTTTTCAAAGTCATGGCCTCTTATTCTTTACTTACTGTTTTATATATCTATATATTTGTGTGTAATTTACATACAATTTATTAATACAACCTGCTGTGACTCTTTAGTGGAGTGTGTGTGTGTGTGTGTGTGTGTGTGTGTGTGTGTGTCTGAGAGAGATGTTGCGCGAAATTTTAGATAAGCAACGCAGGCTGCTTGTAGCAGCCGCCATGTTCCCCCTCTAGGTTCCCACACTAGTGGCTGGCCACCGCTAGCCAAATGCACCAGCCCTGAGATCCATGATATGTTAACGTGGCTGTTGCATCCATCAGTCAGCTCCGTGGAGACCATGGCACTAAGCGTGTGGCCCGTGGTTCAACTCTGCCACCCTCATAATGCTCGGCTAAGCACCAGACAATATCTGCCCTGCTTGCCATATCGAATAGAATGAAGACTCTTAAAGCTTAAAGATTATTCAGTAGATTTATATATATAAGCAAATGCTCAGTGCACAAGATGCCCACACAATTAGAATTGTTACCCATTGACTAACCTTTTGATATGATTAATTACTCAAGACTGCTCTACTTCCTTCTCGGGTTCCTTCTTTCAACTCTTTGCTCCACCCACCTCTTCTACTGCCCAATCACTGAGCTCCACTGCAACTACACTAGGCAGGAAATATCTTGCAACACAAAGAGAGGGGAGGGAGGGAGGGAGAGAGAGAGAGAGAGAGAGAGAGAGAGAGAGAGAGAGAGAGAGAGAGAGAGAATCAGAGAATCAGAGAATCAGAGAATCAGAGAATCAGAGAATCACTGCCTATCACTTGGCACTTGGGTTTGCATAAATTATCAGGGTCTCCTTAGTTTTCTTTGTCAACTTCAACATGTAGCAAATTCTAAAAATCACAAAAGCCAAGATGAACTAGGAAGAGAGATCCTGAATTGAGAAAACATTCCAATCAAATTGGCCTGTATGCTAATGACCTTGGCTGATGGTTGATATGGAAGGAAGGGAAGGATTCATCTGTATGGGGGTCCAACGTTGTTTTAAAAAGCAAACTGAGTAAGCCATGCAGAAAAATCCAGGAAGCAACATTACTCTATGGTTTCTGCCTCGAGTTCCTGCCTTTACTTTTTTCAGTGATAAACCATAAGCTGTAAGATAAATTAAACTCTTTCCAAAGTTGTTTTTGGTCATAGTATTTTATCATAGCAATAGATATGTAACTAAAACCAAAATTAGTGCCAAGACTGCAGGATGCTGCTGTGATTGACCTGACCAAAGTGTTTGAGAAAGAGTTTTTAGAAGTGTTTAAAACGTTGAGATAGAAAAAAACAAAAACAAACAAACAAACAAAAAAACCCTTTGAGATGGAAAAGTCATTTAGAGTTTAAAGCTTAGTGAGCTGTTTTTGGAATTTATAAGATAATACCGAGAGCAATGCTGACAGGAGGGGCCCGGCTTGTGTTGTTTGAGAGAAAAGAAAAGACCAGATTAAGAATATGTGAAAGTGAACCCTTTCCTGGCCCTGGACAGCTTGTGCTTCTGGTATAAAACACAGCGCTGAATAAACCATGAGGAGCAAGACAGTAAACAGCACCCAGCCATGGTCTCAGCTTCATTTCTTGCCTCTGGGTACCTGCAAGGAGCTCCTGCCTGCCTTCCCCTCATGATGGGTTGTCAGCTGTAAGATGAAACAAATCCTTTCCTCCATCCCCAAATTTCTTTTGGTTGTGGTGTTTATAACAGCAATAGAAAGTAAATTATATAAGATAGATTAGATAGATCATACATATATACATACATACATACATACATACATACATACATAGATGATACATGGATAAATAATAATAAGTGTGTGTGTGTTTACAGCTGACTCGGAATTGGATTGAGAATAATTTTCCCTCTCCACACAGCCATGAGCCTATAGCTCCCCTGTCTGCATTAGCACAGCAACTGGTGGTTTCATTTCTCAGGCTTTCTTCCTAGGCAGTCATCATCACATTAAAGGGCACATTTCACACAGCAGACCTCCTGGGCCCATAGCTCTTACAATTGTTCTGCCTCTTCTCTTCTCATGTTTCTTGAGCCATAATTGTAGATGACTTGTTATATTGTGCTTGCATTGTGCTCCACAGTCTGTAATAGACTCCATTGTGCTGCAATATGAAATCCTCTTTGATAAAGGGTGAGAGCTACAAACACCTGTGGCATAGGAGTAAACACTTAAAATGCAATTAGAAATTTACTGGCTTAGGGAAACAGCAGGATTGGGTTCTCCTTTCAGGCCCATGGAGTCACTACTGGTGGGTCAAGTATACAGTACTGTGCACGGCTACTGGTTACCATAGAGTGTAAGTTTCACTATTGCACTGTTGAGGGTATCTTGATGGTTTTGAGCTTTGTTATGGTTCAAAGTCATCACAGCCAGGTAAGACTATCATTTTGCCTTTCTGCTTACAGAGCTCCTTCTGGTACGATACGAGCGAGCCATCAAGGATGAGGCTTCCAGGCCAGCTCCAGTTCCTCCAAGTCCTGAATCTAAAGTGTGTGGTTTCTTCAACAACAGAGTCTTTGGTTTATGGGAAGTAAACAAAGGCAACAGCAATAGCTGTAGTGTATGGGGAGTCTCTTGGAATTCCCTAACGAAAAGCTCAAAAGAAGTTTCCCATTTCTGACACTAGCTAAGGGGTTTTGTTGGATAATTGATGCCTCCTGAGGGGGGTCATTGTAACTCCAAGTGATATAATTTTATTTTATACACATATTTTTATATATGCAAATTGTGCATAATTGTAAGTAATCATAAAATATGAATCTCCATGTTTTTTTCAAATATGCTTAGTCTTATTTATCCCTCTCCCTCCTTCATTCTTTCCCAGTTAAAGCCTCCCCTATACTTTTTTCCTCATTTCTTCCTCATAGCACCTAAACCCTACTATATTTTTTGATTTTATATCACTGGTTAATAATGGAAGATTCATTGTACGTGATATTGAAGCAAAACCCTTTGAGAATGCCTCTCAAAAGAATCGGTACTTTTAAGTTTTATTATTTTATGTGGATCTGTGCATATATCTACATAGATTTATATACATTGCATGCACACAGAGCCCATGGAGGCCAGAGAAGTGTGTCAAATTTCCTGGAACGGCAGTTACATACAGTTGTAACTTGCCATGTGGGTACTGGAAACCAAATCCAGATTCTCTGAAAAAGCTGACCCATATTGTCAACTCCATATCATGATATTTTACATACATACATTTTAGATTAAGTGGGGTCAATATACAAAGAATTGAGTAAGGCTTATTAAGAAATTTTTACATTAGTTGAGATATCAATAAACCGCAAAAACATTGCCCCCAAATATGATGTATCAAGGGCAAAAGAAGCTCATTTTTTATATTTGTTTTTCAAGACAGGGTTTCTCTGTGTAGCCCTGGCTGTCCTGGAACTCACTCTGTAGACCAGGCTGGCCTCGAACTCAGAAATCCACCTGCCTCTGCCTCCCAAGTACTGGGATTAAAGGCGTACACCACCACTGCCCAGCAAGCTCATTTTTCTATGTATAAAATCCAAGCTGTACAAGAATGTCTTTGGTATCAATATGTCTTTAAGTTTAAAAAAACAGCTGGACCAAATTTATCATAATGGATACATATACCCATTGCACCTCTATCAAGTGTTGAGGAACACCTTTTTCCTATGGGTCAACAAAATACTATTTGGTGTAGTGTAGCATTAAGGTCATGGAAGATGCCACTGAGATGGGGGCCCTGCCTTCATAGAGGACAGTGGGATCTACTGTATTTGGAAAGTAGGAACTAGGGACAAGGAAAAGCCATTAGGGCTGTAAAGGCAAGAAAACCAAGGTAACATAGTTTACAACTATGATCCCAGATCTCAGGACAATTTAAGGAGAAGCTGGGCTGTGCAGTAAGAGACTTTCCCTTACAAGTTTTGTCTAAAAGAACTATGTCTGTCTGTGTACATATGATACAACCCAGTAGTCATTTCCTAGGGCATATGACATTGAAGATTTCTGAGTTTACTATATACCATGGCTTACAGCTTGGGAAAATTTTTACTTTAAGGATGGAGTTATGCATTACATGAACTAACAAAATGTTGTCATTATAGATTACATATTATTTAAAACATGTACTAAAGCTAAGAATATATTTCATGTATGTTTATCCCCCATTAAGCTATATCATTAGCCAAGACTACAATTTAAAAAGTCATCAACTATTCTGTGATGTACTCTATAAGTAACTGTGTTTATTAAAAAATTAAGATTTAGGGACTAGGGAGATGGCTCAGTAGGCTTATTGTACAAGCAGGAAGACCCGAGTTCAAATCTGTCAGAAGCACATATGTCTGGTTAGACATAGTTACAAGTGTCTATAACCCTGTGATATTGTGCAGACATGGGAAGTGAAGGCCGGAGAACCCCAGGACCCCACAGGCCTCCATAATAATGCTTGCAGTAACAGACAAGAGATCCTTTCTCAAACAAGGTGCAAGGCATGGAATGGTGACTGAGGTTGTCCCACAACCTCAAATGTATACACAAACACACACACACACACACATCTGGTGGGGTGGTGATAAATAAATAGATAAATAAATAACTTTCAAAAATCCATGCAATCTATCCAAAAAGCTGGTGCACAAACCCCAGTGATTTGGAAGAGGAGGCAGTAGACTTGGGAGTTTGAGCCTAGTCAATTCTATAAAACAAGACCCTATCTCAAAAGTTTAAAAGAAAAAAATGATGGAGTCACAATCCATTTCTACACTTAAGAACAGAACAATCTGTATTTTGAATTACGCTTTTTTTGTTTATTTGGTGTATATTTGAGTACATTCTGTGTGCATGTGCCACAGCACGTGTGTGGAGATCAGAGGACACCTTGCGGGAGTCAGAGGACATCTTGCAGGAATCGGTTCTTTTTTTCTACCTCATGGGTCAAACTCAGGCCATCAGGCTTAGCAGCAAGCATCTTTATCTGCTGAGCCAGCTTTGTGGACTGAATCAAGTCATGTTTTTAATAGTAACTATATTTGGGTTCTTATAATACTGTAAAAGATGAAAGCATACCTGGGTGTTTGGAATACGAATGGCTCCCATAGACATATGTGTTTGAATGTTAGGTCGTAGGGAATGGCAATATTAAGAGATACGGCCTTGTTGGTGTAGGTGTGGTTTATTAGTGTTGGGCTTCGTGGTCTAAGAAACTCGGGTCCATCCCATGTGCAGTCACCAAAGGTAGACGCTGGTGTGGATGTCAGGAAGTGCATGCTGACAGGAACCTGAAATAGCTGTCTCCTTAGAGGTCTTCCAGAGTCTGACATATTCAGAGGCTGATGCTCACAGCTAACCATTGATCTGATCAAGGGGTTCCCAATGGAGGAGCTAGAGAAAAGACTGAAGGAGCTGAAAGGGTTTGTGGCCCCATGGGGAGAGCAACAATACCAACCAACCAGAGCTCCCAGGGTCTAAACCACCAGCTTGGGAGCACACCTGGAGGGACCCATGGCTCCAGCTGTATATGTAGGGGAGGAAGACCTTGTCAGGCATAGGTGGGAGAGGAGATCCTTGGTCCCTTGAAGTCTGGATGCCCAGTGTGGGGGGAATTAGAGGGTATGGAGGTGAAAGTGTGTGTGGGGGGGGGAGCACATCTTCATAGAAACAGGAAGAGGGGTATGAAAGGGTATCCTGGTTCTTGGGTTGTGGGTTCGGCCATGCCCCCCAAACCCAGGCTTCTGACAGGTGATACAGGCCTAAGGCCCTAGAGAGATTTACATACTAATGAGGTACCTGAAGGCCAGAGGGTGGAGCCAAATAAGCATTCCTCCCCAGTTCTTACCCCCCCTCTTTTCTTATTTAACTCAGGTCTGCCCTGGGTTTTTTGGGGGTGGGAGGGGGTGCATCCAGATCCATCCACCATCTGTCCCTCATGCCAATAAGGGAAACCTTGTTGGGGCCACGCCCTGAGGAATTGTGGAGAGGCCTTTAGTGAGCAGCCAGGCCTAACTTCCAGCTGGAGAAACCCACAGCTTTCCCAGCCAACTACCCACAGCCTGTCCTGGAGGAACTCTCACCATTCTCCAGCAGCCTTTTTACCTACAGAGGTGGGATAGGATAGGGGGTTCCTGAAAATGGGGTAAGGGGATAACATCTGAAATGTAAATAAAATATCCAATAAAAAATAAAAAGTGAAATTTACTACAAAAAGAAAGAGAAAGAAAGAAAGAAAGAAAGAAAGAAAGAAAGAAAGAAAGAAAGAAAGAAAGAAAGAAAGAAAGAAACTCAGGTCTGGCCAGTATGGCACATAATCTCTTTCTGCTGCCTGTGGGTCAAGACATAGAACTCTAGCTCTGTCTCCAGCACCATGTCTGCATGTATATTGCTTCTCACCATGATGGTAATGGGCTAAACCTCTGAAACCGTAAGCCAGCCCCAATTAAATGTTTTTTATAAAAAGTTGTGGTAGTCATAGTGTCTTTCACAACAATGATACCGTAAAACAACATCTTTCTCTATAAGCTAAGACACAAATAAAACAACAACAACAACATTCACATTACCTTTCCTCTGACTGGCAAAGGATGTTTGTGTGACTAGTAGTTCCAGCAGTAAAGAGCCTTCTTTTCTGTGACTCTGTTTCCTAATACAAGCCTTCCAAGGCCACTGGGCCCAGTTGAGGCCAGCTGGTAAGGAAAAGAAGAAAAAAGGCCAGAGCATGTATGTTGGAGTTTAACAAGCAAAACCTGGAAGACTGTGTCACTTGTGTTCGCCCGAGTATAGCAAAATCTCCAGGATATTGCTATACCTGAGCACAAGAAAAAGCAGCAATGGCATCGACATCAATGATTAAGAAGACATACTCTTTGGCTAGAAGCTATCCATCCTCTACCACTTACTCATTCACAGAGAAATCCCACACTACTATACCCTTGCTCACCTACCTGAACTTAATGTTCCTCTAATCGTCCTCTGAGACACTACACATTTTGACCAATAACAGAAAAAAAATAAAGAATAATAACATAATTATTATGTACTGCATACAATCTCAACATTACAATACTGTGTAATAATTTGCTCCTTAACAATAATTCCATGGAAATGAACTCAGATTCTTCCCATTGTTAACTTTCTACTTGCAATTCTTCCTTTGTAAAAAGGGGGAAATTGAAGTAATCTTCATAGGTATATTTATAAAGAAGTGTGAAAACAAAGTTAGTAAAGAATTGCTTCAGCTTCGGGCTATTCATTCCATAAGAATCAGCCAAAGAGACTGGAACAACACAACTTAATTTATGCACATGTTAAATCTGAATAATAAAATTAGCATTCAGTGAATGTCAGCTACATTTATCTGTACAGTAGTAGTCATTTGCATGAATTGAGAATCATTTTCTACTATTGATAAAAGAAAACACTGAAACAAAAAAGGAAGCAAAAGAGACTAATAATTCTGTTTAAGTAACTGTAATAGTGAAAACATGGATATTCAAAAATGGCTTGATGCTTTCGCCTCACTCTGAATTCAATTCTGTGAAAAATTCTCTCCACGGAAACTGTCAAACAAGTGGTTTTGACCTTCTTAAATCTTAGACTTTTTTTTCACGTGGTCTGCCTAGTTCTTAAAACATTTCCAAGGATCTTGAATACATAGCAAGATGGTGTAACATGCTGTCTTTATGGTGGTACAGGAGTGCAACAACGGTGTCTCAAGAATTAGGTCATGATTGGAAAGACAAACATTTAAAGCATTTCAGTGTATATGAACCTCAAAGCTACACAATTTTCCACATCAAGTCTATGGAATTTGGACGGCAGGCCTAGGTAGTGTCTTGGATATATCAACACAGAGTTTAGATACAAAAATACCAATTCAGAGAGGCATGCGATGACAACTGTGTCAGCTTGAAACATAACCAATTACATGGAAGCATAAGAAAGACTAAGAAAAGACATCACACTTCAACGGCCAACTAGGAAGCACAGGAAGAGAAGTGCAGACATAGGAGGTTGGTTTTATGTTGCACAGCATAGGGAGTAAGAGCGCTCTGACCCATACAATCAACATATAGTGATTCTGTCCTCATCAAGTGGCTTCTGATTAGTTTCCCACGTAGCTAAAATGAGGTAATGTGCTCATCAGGCCAACACAAACATTTCAGTCTATTTGACAGTTGCACTTCTTAACGGCCATTGAAAATTTAATACTATGGGCTTGATTAACAAAAATCTGCTCCTGAGACATGTTCTCAGTGTCCAACAAAAGCAAGTGTCTGGCCCAAAAATCAAGCCAGAAGTCCTCTTGATTGATGCACCACAGGATAGTCTATCTTGTAATCGCCTAGATCACCAGCCATGTGAATGTCACTTCCTTCCTGCCACTGTTTCTTTATAATTACAATAGCATGTAGCAGTTAACATCCAACAAAGCAGCACACCCTAATGAGCGGTCTCCACCAGCATATGCACTGAACAATAGCAGTGATGTAAAGTTACTAATCTTATAGTCATTCCAAAGTAGGCTTTTAAAAGATTTGTTTTCTGTGCCCTCACTTTCTACCTTCGGTTATAGTACCTTGAAATGTGTTTTCTTTAAATGTAGAATGATTGGAAGAATTCCAGTTATGACTTTCATTTCCTTTTGGAGACAATAATCTCATAGGAGTATTGTGCCATTTTTAACATCAAATGGTTCTGCCTTTTTTCTGTCTTTCCAACAGACTGTTACTACTCCCAGTGATAAAAAAACTCTCAACACTGACTGACTAATAACAGTAAACCAGGAATGGCTGTTGAAGAAACTAGAAACTCATAGAAATTTAGAACACATTGTATTTCTAATTTATTAAGTGTCAAAAATTGGAATTTTAGTCAAAACTTATATGCTACTTTATAAACTATTGAAAAAATTATAGTTATGACACACGGTTGAAAGATCTATCCTCATTTCAGGAAACTGAAATGGCAGCAAAAATATGCAATGCAGAATTAATAAACTGCAACATTGGCTTTATACTTTCTGAGCTTCAAATTATCAAATATCAAGTCGAAACCATGATTTCTTTAATAGATGTGGTACAGGGAGAAGATTCAACGGGCCAGAATGAATCTTGAATCCCACCTGGTGCTTCTGATTTGGCTGCTACAAATTTCAAACATATCCACCCACCCACTGACATTTTTGACAAGAATGTTCTCTAGAATCAACCTCTTTGCAAAAGTTTCATTTAAATCAAGCCCATCTATATTAGGAAGCAGTTGGAAGTGGTAGAGATGTCCAATCTTCTGTCATGATGAAGGTCCACACCAATGGGTGTGCACATATGTCAAGACTCATCAAATGGTATGCTTAAAATATATGAGCCTATTGTATGCCAACTATACTACTAGAGTAGTTATTTTAAAAGATAACAATTAGGGCAAGAGAAAAAGCCTGTCTTATAGTTCAATGACCTTCTTTAAGAGCTGAAAATCAAATATAGAGTATAATAACAGACACAAATATTTATACTGCAATACAGTCACTGAAAGAGCCCTGGGGAGTGAGCCAACTATGCTCTGCGGTAGCTATCTAAATTGGAGCTGGAAAGAAACATTGGGAATGATCAGATGTCTCAGATTTGTCTTTAGAGGTAAATCGACTAACAGAAAAAAAAAAAGAGGAGCTTTCTAGAAGTTAGCTTCGGAGGGTTAGCTTCATATTCTCAATAAAACACCCATGTTTATGTCTAAAGAATGTGCTTGTGCATATCCCTATTTAATAAACTTGTTTAATAAACTTGTGGTGGACTTAGTTCCAAATACAGAAAGGAAACGTCTACTAAAGTATCATCTCCTACAGTTTCTTTCTACAGAAGATAGAATGTCTTTTTCACATATACACTTCTCTTTTCTTTAGTAAATTTTATTTATTTATTATCGTATTGTCTATATGGGGTCTGGTCAGAGACTGCACATGTGCCACTGTAAACTTGTAGAGGTCAAAAGACAACTTTCTGGACTCATTCTGTGCATTTATCTTTTGTTATGGGTTTTGGAGATCAAAATCAAGTTCTCTGGCTTTAGGACCAAGTACTAAAATGTGTCACAGCTCATAACAGGGAAAATCATTCTGTGCTTCCTCCAGATGCAGCTGGTTTGCCACTACTCCTTGATATCCCTTGCTTTACATTGTATCATGCTATTCCTGATTCCTCCTGTGCATGGCATGTGTGTGTGTGTGTTATGTGTTTATTGCCAACTAAAACAAACACCTGTCCCACATGCAAACCTGTTTCCTTCATCAAAATATAACCATAAATGGTCCAAACCAGGATCTAAATAACCAGGACATCTAAATCATCAAAATCAAGTATGATTAATCCTCTGGGCATACTCTCTAGTCACAAAAATTCACTTACATCTGTGAACCAGTAAAATTCAGAAAGATTGTTATCAATGGTCAAAGTCCAGTGGTGAACATCCATGAAAAAGCTCTTGTCTTCCCAACAGGAAAAAAATAACAATGAAAGGGCATAACTCACAAACAAATTCAAAATCTAGCACTACACTAGATTTTGGGGCCTGAGCGAGACTCTGTCATTCTCTTCTGTCTTCTTGGCAGCCCCACTCTCTTGATCATTGATTTGGAAGTCATTTCTTTCCATAGCAATTAAACATTAGCAAATAGATAAATAATAACAATCTGAAAAAGAAAAACTTTGCTTTCATACAATTCAAAAGCTAATTTTTCTGACAGATCTACATCAATTTAACCTCACATCTTTAAAAAATGTTTTTAGTATTCAAAGAGTAAAATAAACTATAGAAATCCTTTGAATATTAAATTTTCTGTGCTAATTCATAGATGGTTTCCAGGCTATAGGGAATCAGAAAAATAATGAATATCTTCCTAATTTAAGCATTCAGCAAAGCTCTGCAAATATATCTAATAAATCTCACAACAGCAAGAGAAGCTCACAGTTGCTATTAAAGGTCCTAAAGCTACAAATCTAATTCTTCCATGTAGCACTACAATAGAAGAAACTTGGATTGTTGAGGACAACATTAATGAATTAGAAATATAACATATCACCAAAATTATAATACTTCCTATAATACTTTTAAAATGAAAAATTATTTGTGTATAGCCCTAGTTAGGGAAAATTTGACTGTTAATGAACATTGATGCATCATATAAATTGTACACAAAATATTCCTCAGTAATAAATGGCAACACACACATTTGAGACAATGAAGGCATAAGAATATGGTGCTCCTGCTCAAAACTTCGAATATAAAAACAGTTTCATTTTAAGTATAGCTGTTATTCTCTGAAACTCAAAAAAGTTGACATCATAAAACAATGCCTATTAGTCCATGTTCATAGTTATACAAGTTATTGATATAAAATTTTACAATAGCAAACCAAAGGAAAAATAATGACACATCAAATGTTTGTAGTACTTTAACTGAATTTTATGAATTTGAGGCAGATTGCAGTAAGTTAAGTTGTTCATTGGAATCTGGGTTAGTAGCAAGTCACCAAACATATAACTAAAGACATGTGAGAGTTAAAATGGACCAACACACAATACCTGTCCAACAAAAAAGAAAACAGTAATAGAGAAAGAAAGAAAAAAGATGGAATATACAAGAAATAGCCAATGTAAACCCTAACCTTTTAAGAAATTATGTAACCTCTCACTTAAAATTATAGAATATGCAAAAGTAACAATTAAAAATCTTAATCCAGTTAAATACCAAGTAAAATGAAAAGATAAACCAAGACATAAGCTAAAACAGATCAAAATAGAACTAGGAAGCTAAAGTGATTAAACATACATAATATAAAATAGACTTTAATTAAAAAGTGTTTTATCACAGTAAATACATTGTGCAATAAAAGTTGAAAACATTGTCAAAGAAGATGAAATAAAGACACCATTTTATATCAGAAAAATAGACTTTAGTACAAAATGATACTAGAAACAAAAGAACATGATTTAATTATAAAAATGTCCATCAAAAATATATAACAGTTATGAATATGCAAGCTCCTGATAATAGAACCTGAAATTGTGGAAGCAAAAAAAAAAAAAAAATAGAATTGAAGAACAATCAAAAATCCAACATCAGTAAGTTTTCAATAAAATACTTACGAAATATACATAGGACATTTGTATAGATGTTCAACTGGGAAATAAAAATTTGATTAGAACTTAAACCAACTGAACCTAAAGACAGGTGTTAAAACTGCTACAAATACAAGTCCAGTCACAAGGCTAAGGGTGTTTCCAGATCTTCATTTCTGGAACTCAGCTCAGCCACCTATAACTACATACACACACACAAGTGGCTTGCTTTAGACATTGATAACTTGCTACCATAGGCCAATGCACAAAGAAGGGTACCTGCATATACCATGCACCTGTGCATACACCACACACACACGCATATGCATAAATAAATAAATAAATAAATAAATAAATAAATAACTCACCAATAATAAAGTCTTTACAAATCTTTCCACCACCACCCAAGAAAAAATACAGATTCAATATAAAATATTCCCTGTGGATGTGTGTTGGAAGCCTTCGTCTCCTGCTGTGGTGCTACTCACTGTTGGGTTTGGACCCTGGAACAAAGGACTGCATATTTTAAACATCAGAGGAGACATGGTCTCCAGATCCTTTCAGCATCCTTCAGTCCCTATCTGGCATACCCTACCTCCAGTCTTGAATTTTCAAGTCCAGGGGATAAGCTGCCCTTCACGAAGTTTCTCCCTACATAATTCAGGCATTTAGTCCCTTTCTCCCTTTCTCTCTCTCTCTCTTCTTCTTCTTCTTCTTCTTCTTCTTCTTCTTCTTCTTCTTCTTCTTCTTATTCTTCCTCTCTCTCTCTCTCTCTCTCTCTCTCTCTCTCTCTCTCTCTCTCTCTCTCTCTCTCTCTCTCTCCCTTCTTCCCCTACTTCTTTCCATGGAAATTTTCCTGGCCTTGGTCTTTGGGGCCAGTGAACTCGCCCTCCAGAGAGCAGCTTTCCAGTAAACCTGTCTTTAATGTAATCTAATCTGGCTTAAACTGGTTTATTTTACCAACTGAAAAATAACCTATCACTGAGCAGTTACTGGATCATGGGAAATGGTGGCCTAATTGACAGATTAGATGGACTATTGGTCAATCCTATGGGGACGAACCAATTATCCGTGAATTTGATGTTATCCAATTATTCATTCACATTTTGGTGTTACTTTAGGAGATACCAGAAGGTGGCACAGGGAATCCCAATTTAAAATGCAGTTTAAAGTGCATCTCTTGGCCCTGCCTCTTCCTGTTTCCTCTATGTCCTCTCTCTTTTCTGACCACTCTGCAGTGAGCAGTTCTGCTCCACCACAATGGAAAAAGGGAACAGTGGGCTGAAATTTACTAAACCATGGCACGAGATAATCTTTTCTTTTTTAAGTTGACTTTTTCAGTTATTTGTTTCACAGCTAAGAAAAACTAGTATACGTCTCAGTTCATTATATGATGTTAGAACTACCTAGTATGAAAACAGGAAGACATTAAAGTACAGAAAGTTACCAGGCAGATCTTTTCATGAATATCAGCACAAAAGTCTTCAGTGGAACACCAGGATGCCAAATCCAGAAATTTATAAAAAATACTATACACTGTGAACTAAAGGGCTTATTTAAGGAACACAAAATGCATTCAAAATATGAAAATTAATAAGATATAATATAGTAATAGGATAAATAATTTTAACGATAATCTCAAAAAATTTTTTTTCCTACTGGTGAAGTATGTCTTATTACAACCATTTAGCCAAATACAATATTCTTTTGTGATTAAAGAAAATCGTCCAGAGTCTGGTACAATGATAATTTTCCATCTGACAGTGACAGAAGGTGGGCTCTCAGCCTCTGCCATGGTAGCTAGCACTTTTTGCTCTGTGGCAAGTGCTTCCCATGGAAGCTTCTAGAATGACCTACTTAAATGCTGTCTTCATGGAAGGAATTCTCATCAGCTACACATTGATAAATTAAGAACTCTTTGGGAAAAACTCATTATGAGTTCAAAGTGCCATCAAGTGAAATTGTATTTGTCCTTGCATCTGGCCTTCATCCTAGGCACACACTCTTAGGTGAACTGGTTGGGATTTTGGCCCCTCTACCAATAACTTTTGCTTTTCATTTGTTTTCATTAGCTTACCAAAACACTAGATTTTGTTATGGGATTTTCCGAACAAAGTTCATTCTGCTATTTCTCTCCACCCTGTGCCATCCTTCACTGCTCACCCTGGTGCTTTCTAATCCCCAGCAACCTCCTTTCTGCTGTCACATCATGTGATTTCCACACACCTTTCTCCATAACTCATTCTTATCTCATGCTATCTTATCTAGCTCCATAGCTCACACTCACCCTTGCAGTCCTTTACTAACATGAGTAAAACACTAAAAGTTGGACCTCCATAGGAGGATGAAAATGTGATGTTTACAACAACTTTTACAACCAAATGTTTAGGCGGAAACAAGCCATGAGTTGTCAGTATTTTGATTCTTCTAAGTATATTCAATAAAAATGAAGCATTAAACAAGCACAAAGTTATATAACCCAGAATAAATGGCCCTGGGTAATCATCTATCAGGCTGTGAATTAAAACGTTAATTCTTTGATCTTTTGGATACTCACATGAGGTGAGGTAGTCTCCACAGCCCCTCTCCAAATAGAGATGGAGGCTTTGTTGACAGAATCAAGGTCACCCTATGTAATATTTGGAACATGGTATATCTGTGTAACATGAGCTGTGTGTGGGGTGGGTATTAAAGAATTAGCGACAAACACATTAAGAAAGCAGAGCAAAATGCACCACTAACCTAGATGTCCAATCTAACCAAGGAATCTTGATACCTCAGCAGGAGACACACAGGACTGATCTCCCACTTACCAGTTAACTTACCCGTTGTTCACCAGTGATGTTACCGAGTGAATTGGTCTGCTTAGTGATCTAATGCTGGAATAGGTAGCAGCAATTCATACTTGTAAAGGATATCAAAATATTAATTATCTTAACCACATTATATTGCTGTCTTGTGACTCAGAAATATTACATGTGCTTTTTGGATTAGATAAAGCCATCTTAATCGATTAAAATCCATGCTAAAAGTTTCTGGCCTTGAAGTGGTGCTTAGTCTATTTTTCATTGCCACTCCAGGCCTCTGGACTCTGTGAGGACTTAATTAACTTCCCAGGCTTTAGATTTGTCCATAAAATGGTGATAATAAGACATACCTCACAGTAGTTTATTGTGCAAATTAATTGATTTGGCCAAAGCACATTTTTTTAATCTATAAAGGAAAAGTATATATTGTAAATATTTTTGATTGATTTTAAGTGATAAAGGATCATTTTTCATACCATTTGTCAATAGGAATCATGACAATGATATTGAATAACATATAAAATAATGACAAATTTTCTCCACTCAGAAAAAGGGAGTGCTTTTAAAAAATCTCACCTCCAGTCAGCATCCATGATTCAATCATCAAAGAGAGTTAATGACTTTCATTCCACAGACAGACATGCTGCCTACTGCATTCTTTAGGGCAGTAGGAAGGTTTACTATTCTTGACAAGGGGGTCTCTTATTTTGGATTGTATATTAAATATGTGGCCAACATTCCAATCTGCAGTTCATTGCTGTTTCAAAAAGTCATATAAAATATAGACATAGTTTATTATATTTCATAGTGTTATAGCCAAGTTAGAATAACACTTTTTTACACCAATATTAAATGTAATTATAAACAAATTTATTTATAACTAACCTTTTCTCACAGAAATATTATTTCCTTTGCATCTTACCTTCTTAAATGGGTTTGGGGGGCATTGGTTGTCTTTTTGCTTTTGTTGTTGGTTAGTTGGGGGGCTGGAAGCTCTATAAACCATGTTGAGCAAGAATCTGAAAACAAAAATACAGCTAAGTTATTTCATCTTAAAACTGTAAGTAATTTAAGGACTTCTGTTTCAGACATGAGCCTGATGTTGAAGTTCACAGCCACATAAACCTGAAATTATATGGTGATAAAAGGTCAGTGCCTAGTGCAAGAAATGAAACATGAGCTTCCAAATGTGTCTATGGCATAGTTTGTAGCTATCCTCAATCAAAGCACAGAGCTCATTGATTTTGCTCCCCAAACAGGCAGCCTTGCTCTCTGAGGAGCCTCTGTAGGAAGGCTTCCCAAGCATCTGGTCTTTTCCCCTGACCAAATGCATGCACTCGGCACAGAAAAGCCTTTAAAGGTACAAATTCTATCAAACTGAGTCAAGTAAGGTCCTGGTTTACAAAGGAAATAGTGTAACCAGGGTGTGATAGTGGAGCTGATGTGCCTCTGGGTCCATGCCCAGGATGCTGGCACTGCATCCTTAAGGGTCAACTGTGCCTATGTACTTACCTACACATATGTATGCAGAATAATCTTTTCATTTATAAGGCCCTGTGAGAGTGGTATGTATGTGTCATAAGTGCACTCGTGTGCCTGTGAACACACCTATACATATATGTGCAGACTGCTTCAATGTGCTTAGCAAACAAAACATCTTACCAGTCCAACAATAAAATTGCCAGAACTGCAACCTATATTACTTCATCTCTCCTCATGTGGCTGTAAATTTTAATGCTAACCTTAAGTATTTTATGCATTAACAAAATTCACCTTTCTTTTCAGTCATGCACAGGGTTAAGCATCGTTTTGGAGCTTTTGCCATGCCTTTAAGTAAAAGAACTTTTCCTCTGGGGGAGATGGGCCAAATAAACATAATGCAATGATCCAATTTTAGCTCCTTCAAAATACAACTGTGTGACATTTGCACATTATTAAAAATAAAAATGTTTACATGATTACTGGAAGTATCAGTTGGATTTAACTTACAAAGCTAAGGGTGGGTTTTATTATCAAAGGAAAATACCAAGTATTGTCAAAGGTTTTGAGAAGCCAAAGTTGTCATGGTACAAATGAAAATGATACAGCCATTGTAGAAGAGAATTTTTGGTTTGAAAAGTTAAACCGAGCAGTAGTTTAAACAGAGTTATCCATTGGTATATACCTAGTTTTCAATGTCAATTTGACACAATCTAGAATCATCTGGGGAGACAGTTTCAATGCGGGTTATCTAGATCAGGTGGGCCTGTAGGCACGTCTGTGGATGGTTGGCTTGATCTTGTTAATTAATATTGGAGAACCTAGCACTGTGGGTAACACAGCTCCTCAAGTTTTCATCCTGAACTGTATCAGACGTGGGGAAATGAGCAAAGTAGTCATGCATCATCACTCTGCTCTAAACTGGATGCAGCGATCTGGTTGAGTTCTTACCACGACTTCCTCATAATGATAGGAAGATTGGAGAAAAATAAACCTTCTCAACACTAAGGGCCTTTTTCAGTGTATTGCCCAGCAACATAAATAAAACTAAAATAATGTCAAAATCTGACAGCAAAATCACAAACAGATGCCAATATAAGCATGTTCATAAGAACATTATCCAGTCTCTTAAAGAGTCGCAAGCCAACACTAACCCCGCCATGTCGACACCTACCAGTCAATTAGGGAATAAGCAAACTGTGGCCCTTGCTGAAATATGATTCCGTCACAAAACTGAATGAAATTTTATGCATAGATGAATTCATAAAACAGGCTAAATGAAACAGAAATTATGCTAAATAAGACATGAACGAACAAATATATTCAGATTCTACTTACATGAGCATTTTAGTTTACTCCTACCCAATTTAAGATATCTTTTCCTTTAGACTGGGTAATTTATAAGTAGTGGAAATTTACTTTTCAAAGCTCTTGAGGTTGTAAAGAATAAGATCAAGATGAATACAGATTTGGTGTCTAGTGAGGACATGGTCTTTGTTTCAGAGTGTTGTGTTCTTGCTACAGACTCAACGTGGTCAAAGGGCAAAAGAGAACAAAGCATTCCACACGGGTCTTTTCATATGGGCATGAATCCCATCTATTGTGTGTGTGTATAAGATGTGCAAATAAATATGTACCTTTACCTATATGTTTCACTGAATCACCCCCTATATCCCATCTCTCTTAACACAAACATGAAGTTGGTAGAAAACAAACAAGCAGGAGTAGGTAACTTCATAAAGATAGCAAAGAAAATTGATGTCGCCAAGGGCTAAAATATGGGAAAACATGTAGTCCCTGTTTCCCTGATGTAGGATTTTAGTTAGACCAAATGAAATGTTTCTGAACAATGCTCTGTTCTTATGTCATGGGGTATCCATGCTCCAGAATTGTAGTTACAAGTTTGTTGTGAGCTTTCTGATGTGGGTGCTGAGAATCCAACTCAGGTCCTCTTCAAAACCAATACATGCTCATAACCACTGAGCCATCTCTGTAACCCCTGAACTTTGTACTGTATGACTAAACTGGTTAACATAATAATTTCTGGGGCTGGAGAGATGGCTCAAAGGTTAAGAGCACCAACTACTCTACCAGAGGTCCTGAGTTCAATTCCCAGCAACCACATGATGGCTCACAACTATCTGTAATACGATCTAATGCCCTCTTCTGGTGTGTCTGAAGACAGTGGCAGTGTACTCATAATACTTAAAAAAATTAAATAAACAGAAAAATTTCCACAGTACATACATATTTTATAGGCATAGTCTTGATATGTTGTCCAATCTAGACTAGTACCATGGTCTTACTCCCCCCCCCCCCAGCCTCCAAAATACATTTAATAACAAGTACATGAGGTATGGCTGAATTTTCTTATATATATTATATCACAAACCAAACCTTGAGACTAATAGGTATGGATTTAATATATTTCTACAAAAATGGCTCAGTGCAATTTGAGCCCTCATATTTTTTCATAGTAACTACAAGTCTTTATATTCTATATGTATGTTTTTGTGCACAAAATCCAGTTTCTGAAAGTGGTTAAGGGTATGCACAGTTTTCCAATGTATTAGATGAAAAAAATAAAAATAAAATTTACCTTTGCAATTCTGTTGAAGTTCACCAGAAAATACCCTTCTTGAGGTTTATTAAACTCTAATCATTTTCTTGAAAGATTAGCAGCAATTATCATTAAGGTTTAAGCATTTAGCTGAGACTACTGCAATAAATCTTATTAAGATAACTGAAACATACTTTTTCTGCATGTAGCAACCTGTCTCAGAATCACAACCATCTGTAAGTGGTGATTGCCTGCTGCACACAGATGGGAGTAAAACAACCGTAAAGTTATACCATTCTTTAATCATCACTGGGTACCAAACAAACTGAACTCTCAGTCAGACTATTTGCATTTGAAAGATTATATGATCGCTCTAATTAACAAATACTCGTCAGGTCTCTGATATAAAATGAATTATGGGTACCTGATTAAAAATAACACATGAACTGTGCAGACCCCCTTTCTAATCTCTGACAGATATAAAAAATCATATGTTAACAATAGAGGAGCTGGTTTCAAGTTTTTATAGCACACAATTTCCCTGTAGATTTAAAATGACAGAAAAGGGGAAGAGAATAATTTATTCTTTCTGGCTTCCAGCACAGAATCATGAAACCTTGGAATCCATAACTCCGGGGCTATACTAAACTGCTGTCAACCTAAATCAGCTACAAAGGTGGGTACCTGCCCTGCCTTGCTTTCTTCTCAAGGCAAGGGAAAAGCAGATCCATGTTACTCACAAAGCCCATCATGAAGTGAGAAAAATACCAAGGAGATCAATATCTTTCCAAGAGTGACCATATATTGCCCAACCCAATCTCTGTTGCACTAACATCCAAAGAACAGAGATCTGAGCTCTATGCACAAAGAAATGCATTGCAGCTGTGTGCGCCCCATTTCCAGTCCTGGGTGTGTTAACAAGATGAACCTCCAAATAACTTAACCAGTTTTCTCATCTCTTTATAAATAAAGACACTAAGATACCCACTCACACATACGCACACACATGTACACAGACACTCAAGCACACATGCACACACAAACACTTGCACACTGGATTTCTGTGAGCTTTGGTTGATATGATCTAAGATGTTCATACAATGGTGCATAAGGAGTACCTGACACACTTTTGTAAAATAAAGATACTAACAAAGAGTAGTTAATGACAGTCAGCCTTCAAATCTAATGATGACAATTAGCTCATCTTTCAGTCTTGATTAGTATAAAGTATTTCTAGTTTGCTAAAAATTCATTTAGCAGTGGAAAGCAAGTACCTAGATAGAGACAGACCACCTAGATTATATTTTGTTTCCCCATTCCCCTGCATGACTTAGGCAAGGTGGTCAACTTCTCTGTGCTTCTTCTTACTCATCTTTAGAGTGGGTGCAAAAGTAATCTACCAGCAGTGTTTTAAAAGGTAGGAAGTGAGTCAACACCCTTAAACATAGAAGAAGCCCAGGCAGCTCTAATTTTTCTCTAAGGAGCACTTGACCTTAGCAATGCAATAAAGGCCTGACCTCATAAGGCTTATATCCTACTGGGTGACAAACTTTGAAAAGTCAATATAAAAATTCCTAACTAGAAATTACAGGAAAGGAACTGAGAGAAACCCGAGCATAATCAACAGGCCTGAGATTTCTGAGCTACTTGCTTTATGTCAGGTTCTCGATCCACAGGTCTCAAAAGTGCTATCACTATAGTCAGTCAAAGCAACACATCCTGAGATCCAGACACCTAGAGAGTGAAACCTCTGCATGTCAGTTCTGTTCCTTGTTCCCATGACCCTCATCATCTTGAATGCAGTTTGCTTGGTTGGAATTTGTCTGGAGCTTATTGTTATTATTATTTGCAGGGAAAAGTTTTCTTAACCTCAAATGACCTCATGCTTTGAGACGCCAGATGCTGGAGAATATTGAAATTATATTTAAAGCAGTATTACACTCAAATTAAGATGTATTTTCTGCTAGATTACATTTTTAAAAGACTGTCATCACATATTATATACACTTAGATATCAAACGACTGCATTTACATTTGAACCAAAATAAAAGATGAAAGTGGTTAATGACGTTCTAATTCATAGCCTTGAATGTTTTTAGCCTACTACATCCAAATTATTTTTTTTAAATAACTACCACTCGAAAGACTAATGCAGTGCAGATGACACCCCAAATATTTGCAATAGGTCATGTGATGCCACTACAGCAGCTCAACAATTGGTATAATAGGTTTAAGAAGGAATGATAGGCCGCCTTGACATTTAAATAGATAATATTTTTCTATTAGATCTTTTTTTAAAAAAAACCTTGATTAACACCAGAAATATTTCTCACTTTGCCAAAAGAAACCCTCATTAAGGAAATTTTCACTGAGTTACATACAATATTCTCAGCTGTCACCATGAACTTGTTTTTACTCTATATTCAAAGCTGTATGTTTATTTCTCTGTTCTAGTTCAGTTCTAAAAAGCCAAAAATATGAAACAGATGTGGTGACTTTCTGTGTGCTGTGAGGCACAATTACGCTTCTTTGAATTGCACAGAGGCTCAACAGTTGCTCTCCCAAGAGCAGATCCATGCCACAAGATGCTTCCCAGCCAAGAAGCCAGCTTTCTACCTGTCAAGGACTGGGTTGGCAGGCCACAGCTGGCTGAGTGGATGCTTCCTAATTGTCCTCCCAACCAAAGCCTGTGAACATACAAAGTACACAGGGTAAACTTCAGCGGACTGGCTGTGCTGCTTTACCCTGAAGAGGGTGAACTGTGTGATATCACGTTGCAAGATCCACTTTGTTCAGTGATGAAACGAGGCTCTGAGTTCAGTCGGTCCTGCTTCTGAGATAACAGAAGCCTGGATAATAGCCCAGAGCAAAGGAGAAAACCCTTCCAAAGCATTCGTTTCAGCCACGATTCCTTCAAACCTGTGCCTGCCAGATCGGCCTGTGTTTCAAAAGCATATAATGTTGATTTTTTTTTTCTCTTTTGCTGAGAATAGTTTCAAAACATGTGGAAATTGCTATAATTGAAGAGAAGTCTTGAAACAAATGGTAATTTTGTTCTCAAAATGGAAACTTTCTTCAGGCTGTGGGAGGTGAGGAAAGGAAGTTTCCTCTTCTTCTAAAATAAGTGGATGCTGAAGTGGTGCGCTCAGACTCCTGCCTTGATCTTGTCAGTTTACAACTTAGAAGGTCTTAAAACAAAAGCTACAGGAGGATATGTTTAAATTAAGGATATATGCAGACAGCCAAGTTCATGAGGTCATGAGTCTGATGCAAATAAGCATGCCAGTGAGCTAATAAAATATATGGTTTTTCTTAAAAGGAACCATGAACCAATACTCACCCATTTGAAATTCACTGACTTGTTGTAGAGTTGAGCATTCTACTGCATATTAATGTGCTTAAAATGAAAATACAAGCTATCTGATCCCACAAGCAAAGGGGCAAAGGATGGGTAAACTATGTAGAGGTGAGAACTATGGACTCTTACAGCAGCGGGGGCCCATTTCTCTCTATAGCCAGGAGTGGAAGTGGAGACGAGCAGACGTGGAGACAAGGGTGGTGCAGGCAGACACCTGCCAAAAATTAGGATGCTTTACTCTTGTTTCTATCACTAGGTCAGGCCAGACTTTCAGATTAGCCCATAATGTGCAATGGCTGCTCACTGATGTCGACAAATCACTCAAACCAACTGAAGGTGTGAGAAAGAACATAATCAGAAGGCCTTCGTACTTTGGCTCTTTATCCTGAGAAGCACCTGATCCTATGTGACCATTGCGAGGTGTACTGGCTCCTTCTGAGCATTTGCATCTAGCCAGTAGCACTCAGGGATAGTTTGTGGTTTTTCAGACCCATTTAATGCTACAAGTAGAATTTCTAGTGTGCTGTTCTCGGTTAAAGAGGTAATGTTTGTGGTCACTGAATCCAATGGGACTAGGCAGACTGGGGGTTGAGGCATAAGAAACACAGTTGTACAAGGTAGTACCTGCACACATGCCAATCCTCACGTCAACAAGAAAATGGTAGTCTTAACCTAAGTGTTCTCCAGTTATAAAAGAAGGAAACATGCTTGCTGCTTCAGTCACTAGTTAGTGCGGAGACAGCTGTTGGGATAGAATACCACACGCTGTTTCCAGAGCTTGCTTCAACCACCTTACAAATGATTTTGCCTTACATCAAGTCTTTGAACATACATGCAGATAAATAGAGTTTGTTCTGTGGGGCTATATAATAAGGCAATATTTCGTGACTATAAATGAATATGGAACAGGCTAATGGACCCAGACCAAGAATTCTGTAATGTATGGTATGTGCTTGTAGCAGTCTTAGGAAAGTTCTGCACTTGGGTGTGTCTTCACTGCACAGTGGGTTGTGTTTCCTCCAGTTGTGAAGGGAAAACAAAGATACACTTCTTTTGGACTCAGTATGAAAGGGTAAAAAATATCTCCCAGATCTTTGTCCACTGCATTAATATTTCAACTCAACAAATATGAATAGTATAATGACCATGACAGGAATTGTGTAAGCAGTACACCAAGAGCAAAGAAGACAGGATGATAAAGGCTCACTTAATATGAGGCTGCACTTATGCCCAAACCAGAGCTTTCCTGGTATAGCTGGGCAGAGGAAACAGGGCACACATTTGACAATGTTCCACATGAGAACTGGGAACATGCTAGTGGGATTTGCACGGTGGCGCACAATCAGCTGGGTTATGTAATCCTATGTGGGAGTCTAAGCTTACCTTTCACACATCCAATGCCATTCACAGTTTAAGGCAATGATATAATGTGATCGAACAGTAAGCAGAGTTTAGAATTTTCATTTGCATACATAAGTGCCATCACAGATTATTCTCTAGGGGTATAAATACATAATTCCATATTAACTTCAATCATATGCTATTAGGTGCATTTCTCTCAGAGAAGTTTGAAAGCCATATCTCATCAATTGAAGGGACAAGGTAAGAAGATTGCAGAAATATGGCCAGTTCCTTTTACAAAAAAAAATCTCCAATTACAATGAGCCTCAATTATTTGAGAATAAAATATTATTTGAATGCAAGGTTCTGTGCTGC
This sequence comes from Arvicanthis niloticus, assembly GCF_011762505.2. Classification (NCBI taxonomy): domain Eukaryota; kingdom Metazoa; phylum Chordata; class Mammalia; order Rodentia; family Muridae; genus Arvicanthis; species Arvicanthis niloticus. The sequence goes on from NC_133437.1 coordinate 6,616,388, forward strand.
AGAAGCTTTGGTGTCACTGCCATATCAGCTGTAAGGACACTGCTTTGAAACACAAGTAAAAGAATATTTGGAATTGTAAAAATGACAATTATTGAACATGTCTCCCACCCCCATATTAGTTTCTCCTAGCATGTACAGTTACATAGGATGATTTATATACAAATATGTATGTGTATACAAACTGAAATGTCAGCCATTGAAAAGGAGCTCAAATGAATGGGTATTACACAAGGAATAGAGTTTATAAGCAACCCTGTTTTGTGATAATGAGATGTTTTCCAAGCATGCCCTCATCCTGGAAATCTACTCAGAGACAAGTCATGTTTCAATGAGACAAATGGGAAATGCAAAGGCAGACTTACACATCTGGGAAGACAGAATCTGACATAAGAAATATCCATCTTGCACCTCAAATGTAGCAGGGCATCAAAGAGTGGGGACAGAAGCCCATGATGGAGGACCTAGAAAATCCCATGTAGTAACCATGGTACAGACTCCATTGTAGTCAACTCAAACACATTTTTAATGGATGTAGTCAACTTGCTGCTGTTTGGGAACAAGTGAAGCATTTGCCATATACTGTAACCACAAAAGATAAGAATAGAGAAAAGGTTTTGTGGTTTTTATGTTCCTTCTAGAGTTCTTACAAAATAAGTGCTTATGATCGGTGGAGCCTCAACTTTGTCTGGATACTTCTAAGTTTCAGTATTTCCAGATGAAACATTAGCAAGATAACCTTTCTGCAGAAAAACTTCACATTATGCATGGAAAAGGATGAAAAAATAATTTAATGCTGACACTTCCGACATGGAGAGTAAACATAGCAACTTCTAATCTAAAAGCTGTAATCAGATTGCTGACCCAACAAGCCAGACACCTCTCACTTAAAGAGGCCTAAAGTCTGCTTCTGTAGGAGACTGAACCATTTGCTACGTCTCCTTAGTTTATTAATTTATTCGTGCTTTCTGCCTCTCCTGGTTTGAACTCAATCTTCCTCTGTCGTCAAATGATACAAGTGGAAGAGCATATTGACTATTTTTTACTTAGTTTTGACTTACATACAAGTAACATACAGATTGGCCAGACTGTATTTGGCTGTTTAAAATTATATATATAAATCAATGAAATAATTGATATAGGAGAGCTTGATGGGAGGAGAGAAAGGAAAATAATGTAATTATGTTATAACCTTTTAAAATGGAAATAATTTTTAAATGAATTAGTAAATTCTCATTTCTTACTCAGACTGGAAACTCATGTACAGTGACCACGCCACAATCCTGTGTTCCAAAGAAGTAGAATGCTACCTTGGATGACAGATTCTAAGCCCGCCCTTAGAGGTTGCCTGACTTTAGTCTATTAGGGTCTTTGGTCTTACATGAAGGATATGTAGTTCATTTGAAAGAGTAATAAGTGGGAAAAAAATACACATTTTCATTCCTTGAATAAATATCATCTTATATTTCTCAGATTTTTGTAATTTCTCTTTAAAGATGTATTTTCAAGTGCATTGTCTACAGTGGCAGATACTAGACTTGGTTATGCTCTCACCAACAAACTAAAGTCAACAAAATATGGCAGAAAATGCATTGCTAGGAAAACTCAAGGGTATATTTTAGGCTTATACCCATTGCATCCTTTTATTTCCTTAGTTTTTATTTGGAATTTAGAAAGCCATTTCAACTTCAACCATGAATGAAGTTCCACACAGATAACCAAAGCTCAGTTGCATCAAGCATCCTGGGCATCTGTACAAATGCCAAGGCCAAAGCCCTGAAAGCAAACAACCAGATCTACAGTCCTGGGAGATCAATAAACTTCAAGAGTAAAACCTGGGGTTGGAGATCGGAATGTGGAAATATAGAGCCTCGCAGTGGAAGAGCCAGCACTGAGGCTCTGAGCAGGGGCTGCCTCTTTCAGGCTCTGACTGTTGCTGCTGAGCGGTAAATATTGGAATTATCGGTTCTCACCAACTAAGAGTGCTGAAAGGTTTGCTCATGAACCTTCTGATCCTACTTCATGAAAAGAGGGAAGGCTACAGCTTTGAAAGCTTTGAGATGATACAACATGTAGCTTTAAAGAGGCCTAATAATCATAGTCGTTTATTTGAAACAAAGAAAACTCTGTTTCCAACACATTCTTCTATCTGTCGAAGAAACCTGTGATAGGGCACACCATGCCCTAGTTGCTACTGTGTCATGGAGAATGCAGCATGGTGGAAACTAGCAAGCCTTCAACTACCTCACATACAGGCCTTCTCAGCAATCAGCTTTTTCTAGAGGTGCATAGGATTTGGGGGTAAATCACAGTTCAACACTAGCAATAGGGGACATATTTCAAGTGATTCATTCTCATAAAAAAATTACTGTTTAAAAATGTTCTAGGGGAAAAAACCTTTTAAAAGTGTGGGGGGGATGGGGGGGGGAGAGTGAATGTGGACCTGGAGAGATGGCTCAGAGGTTAAGAGCACTGCAGCTCTTCCAAAGGTCTTGAGTTCAATTTTCAGCAACCACATGGTGATTCTTAACCATCTATAAGGAGATCTGGTGCCCTCTTCTGGTGTGCAGACAGAACACTGTGTACATAATAAATAACTAAATTTTAGGGGGAAACGCTTTAAAATAATTAAAATTAAAATATATTCAGGGTATTGTGCTAATTGCTGCCATAGTGTGCTTTCCCCAAGCAGCTGCCAAATTACGATGTCAGTTTCATTGGTAGAAGCATTAAAGAATATGACACAGGCTGCAAAGGGTTTGAGTATTGCTCACAGGCAAAAAGCATTAAGATTCAAAGGACATAAAGCATGTAGGAAATACCCAGAGCTCAGTGTTCTGAAGCACCTGTGAAGGTGGCATTTGAGGTGATGTGTGACTGGGTGCTGATAAGAGCCAGATTAAGACAGGCAGTGGATTTCAAACTTAGTTTGTTGAGTTCCACACTTAGTGAGCCATGAGATCTTTTTCTAAAATCAGTGCAGTGAGAATAGTTTTGAGTGATACAGCAATTTCAGCAGTATGGGGGAAAGCAAAGTGGATGGTGGATGGTGCATGTACGTTCAAGGACCCCTCAAGAACCCAGCAACAAGTATGGTAACAAGAAGCTGGACTACAGGAGGAGAATTAGTGATAGCTAGTTTCTAATTCTGAATAATTTTAGAATGAGTAGAAAGTTCAGTGACTTATTCAAGACTTCTAACTTTGGGAGGAACAGAAAAAAATGAAACAATTTACTAAACTGAAGAGGGAACTCAGTGGTTGAGACTGGCTCTGTCTCCAAATCTAGGCTCTTTGCTGTCTTAGCACACCAGCGTCACATTTACCAAACACCTTTAAGTTAGTTGAGACCTGCAGTGTGTATATTCTTTGGAGTAGAACAGGGAATGGCAATATAAACCCGAAGCTCAGAGAGAATGGCACAGATAGAGCTACACTGAGGACTGTCCATTCACAACCAAATCCATAAGAATGAATGAAAATCTAGCATGAACCACTATGTGGCCAAGTTCATTGGAAAGCACCTGATATTTACTTGATCTTATGTCTCTAAAACTGATACATAAATGACTCAGAAACAGCCCTTTCTTGGTCCTTTTGGCTGGAGCAGACACCTAGCTGATCTGCTCCCGTGAAGACACCATATCCTGACCCATCCTAGAGGAACCACTGCACTCAGAACAACAAACAAGAACCCTCCCCCAAAACCCTATGGCCCAGAGCTGCAGCTGGGAGCCTGAGGCACTCAGGACCCATCACCCACCCAAACCCCACCCACCAGAATACCACTCCCCTTACATCCCTCTCTTGATTCTTATTGCTGAGGCAGACTCCTAGCTGTCCTATTCCTGTGAAGATACCATACCCTGATCCATTCAGGAGGAACCTCTGTACTCAGAGCAGCAGAGAATCCTCTGCACTCAGAGCAGTTGAGGAAGCTGGACTCTCAGGAGCTCTAAAATGCCCAGGATCATAGCTCTGCACGTGATGCCACAACACCCAGAGGAAGCTGGGCTCCCAGGAGCTCTAATGTGCCCAGGATCATAAGATTTCAGAATCCCAGAGATAGCCTGAGTCCCAGGATCTACTCCACAAAGAAGCTCAGGATCACAGAATCACAGACACAGCTGGACACTTAAGAGTTTTGTCACAAGCAAGATAACAGGAGAGACAGGCTCCAGTCAGAGACAGTGAGTGCAGGTAGCACTAGAGATAACCAGGTGGCAAAAGACAAGCACAAGAATATAAGCAACAGAAACCAAGATTACCTGGCATCATCAGAACCCAGTTCTCCCACCATAGCAAGTCCTGGACACCCCATCACACCACAAAAGCAAGATTCAGATTTAAAATCACTTCTCATGATGATGATAGAGGACTTTAAGAAGGACATAAATAACTCCCTTAAAGAAATACAGGAGAACACGGGTAAACAGGTAGAAGCCCTTAACGAGAAAACACAAAAATCCCTTAAAGAATTGAAAAAAAAAAAACCCCACAACCAAACAGGTGAAGGACTTAAACAAAACCATCCAAGATCTAAAAATGGAAGTAGATACAATAAAGAAATCTCACAAAGTAACTACCCTGGAGACAGTAAACCTAGGAAAGAGATCAGGAGTCATAGACACAAGCATCACCAACAGAATAAAAGAAAGAATCTCATGTGCAGAAGATACCATGAGAAACATTGACACAACTGTCGAAGAAAATGTAAAATACAAAAAGCTACTAACCCAAAACATCCGGGAAATTCAGGACACAGTGAGAAGACCAAACTTAAGGATACTAGGTATAGATGAGAGTGAAGATTCCCAAATTAAAGGGCCAGTAAATATCTTCAGCAAAATTATAGAAGAAATTCCCCTAACCTAAAGAAAGAGATGCCCATGAACATACAAGAAGCCTAGAGAACTCCAAAGCAACTAGACCAGAAAAGAAATACCTCTGTCTCATAATAATCAAAACATCAAATGCACAAAACAAAAAAAATATATTAAAAGCAGTAAGAGAAAAACATCAAGTAACATATGAAGGCTAACATATAAAGGCAAACCTATAAGAATTAACACCAAACTTCTCACCAGAGACTATAAAAGCCTGGAGATCCTAGACTGATATCATACAGACCCTAAGAGGACACAAATGCCAGTCCAGACTACTATACCCAGCAAAACTCTCAATCACTATGAATGAAGAAATCAAGATATTCCATGACAAAACCAAATCTACACAATATCTTTCCACAAATCCAACCCTATAAAGAATACTAGATGGAAAACTCCAACACAAGGAGGGAAACTACAACATAGAAAAAGCAAAAAAGTAATCTTACAACAAACCCAAAAGAAGATAGCTACACAAACATAATTCCACCTCTGATAAAAAAAAAAATAACAGTAAGCAACAGTCATTTTTCCTTAATATCTCTTAACATCAATGGTCTCAATTCTCCAGTAAAAAGACATAGACCAACAGACTGGATACACAAACAGGACCCAGCATTTAGCTGCATACAGGACATGCATCTCAGTGACAAAGACAGACACAACCTTAGAGTAAAAGGCTGTAAAACAATTTTCAAAGCAAATGGTCCCAAGAAACAAGCTGGAGTAGCCATTCTAATATCGAATAAAATTGATTTTCAATCAAAATTTATCAAAAAAAAATAAAATAAGGAAGGACACTTTATACTCGTCAAAGGAAAAATCTACCACAATGAACTCTCAATTCTGCACATCTATGTTCCAAATACAAGGGAACCCACATGAAAAAAAAAAAAAACCTTTACTAAAGTTCAAAGCACACGTTGCACCTCACACAATAATAGTGGGGGATTTCAACACCCCACTCTCAGCAATGGACAGATCATGGAAACAGAAACTAAACAGAGACACAATGAAACTAACAGAAGTTATGAACCAAATGGATTTAACAAAATCTACAGAACATTTCATCCTAAAACAAAAAAGTATACCTTTTTCTCAGCATCTCATGGTACCTTCTCCAAAATAGACCATATAATTGGTTACAAAACAGGCCTCAACAGATACAAAATGATTGAAATAATCCCTTGCATTCTATCAGATCATCACGGAATAAGTCTGGCCTTCAATAATAACAAAAACAATGGAAACCCTACATACATGTAAAAACAAAACAAAGCTCTACTCAATGATGACTTGATCAAGGAAGAAATAAAGAAAGAAATTAAAGACTTTTTAGAATTTAATGAAAATGAAGGCTTGTCATACCAAAACTTATGAGACACAATGACAGCAGTGTTAAGAGTAAAACTCATAACTCTAAGTGCCTACCAAGAGAAACTGGACAGAGCATACACTAACAACTTGACAGCACACCTGAAAGCTCTAGAACAAAAAGAAGCAAATACACCCAAGAGAAGTCGACGGCAGGAAATAATCAAACTCAGGGCTGAAATCAACCAAGTAGAAACAAAAAGAAATATACAAAGCATCAACAAAACCATGAGCTGTCTCTTTGATAACATCAACAAGATAGATAAACCCTTAGCTAGACTAAACAGAGGGCACGGAAACAGTATCCAAATTAATAAAATCAAAACTGAAAAGAGAGAGATAACAACTAAACCTGAGGAATTTTAAAATCCATAAGAGTCTACTACAAACGCCTATACTCAAGAAAAATTGGAAAATCTGGATGAAATGGACATTTTCTAGACAGATACCAGGTACCAAAGTTAAATCAGGAGCAGATAAACCACCTAAACAGTCCCATAACCCCTAAAGAAGTAGCAGCAGTCATTAAAAGTCTCCCTACCAAAAAAACCCAGGACCAGATGATTGTAGTGCAGAATTCTATCAGACCTTCAAGGAAGATCTAACACCAATTCTCTTCAAATTACACAAAACAGAAACAGAAAGAACACTACCCAATTCATTCTATGAAGGCACAATTACGCTCATACATAACCACAAAAAAGACACAACAAAGAAAGAGAAGTTCAGACCAATCTTTCTTATGAATATCGATGCAAAAATACTCAATAAAATTCTAGCATGCCGAATCCAAGAAAACATTAAAACAATCATCCATCATGATCAAGTTGGCTTTATCCCAGAAATTCAGGGATGGTTCAATATATGGAAATCCATTAATGTAATCCACTATATAAACAAACTCAAAGAAAAGAAACCACATAACCATATCACTAGATGCTCAGAAAGATTTGACAAAATTCAACATCCCTTCATGGTAAAAGTCCTGGAAAGATCAGAAATTCAAGGCCTATACCTAAACATAGCAAAAGCAATATACAGCAAGCCAGTAGCCAAGATCAAAGTAAATGAAGAGAAACTTGAAGCAATCCCACTAAGATCGGGGACTAGACAAGGCTGCCCACTCTCACCCTACTTACTCAATATAGTACTGGAAGTCCTAGCCAGAGCAATTAGACAACAAAAGGAAGTCAAACGGATACATATAGGAAAGGAAGAAGTCAAAATATCACTATTTGCTGATGTTATGATAGTATACTTAAGTGACCCTAAAACTTCCACCAGAGAACTCCTAAACCTGATAAACAACTTCAGCAAAGTGGCTGGATATAAAATCAACTCACACAAATAAGTAGCCTTCCTCTACTTCCTCTTTCTACAGGCTGAAAAAGAAATTAAAGAAATAACACCATTCACAATAGTCACAAATAATGTAAAATTCCTTGGCCTGAATCTAACCAAGCAAATGAAAGATCTGTAGGACAAGAACTTCGAGTCTGTGAAGGAAAAACTTGAAGATCTCAGAAGATGTAAAGATCTCCCATGCTCATGGATTGGCAGGATTAATATAATAAAAATGGCCATCTTGCCAAAAGCAATCTACAGATTCAATGCAATCCCCATCAAAATTCCAAATCAATTCCTCATAGAGATAGAAAGAGCAATTTACAAATTCATTTGGAATAACAAAAGAAACCCAGGATATCAGAAACTATTCTCATAATAAAAAAAACTTCTGGGGGAATCAGCATCCCTGACCTCAAGCTGTACTACAGAGCAATAGTGATTTTTAAAACTGCATGGTATTGGTACAGAGGCAGGCAGGAAGATCAGTGGAATAGAATTGAAGATCCAGAAGTGAACTCACACACCTATGGTCGCTTGATCTTTTAAAAAGGAGCTAAAGCCATCCAGTGGAAAAAGGACAGCATTTTCAACAAATGGTGCTGGTTCAACTGGACATCAGCATGTAAAAAAATGCAAATTTGTGCATTCTTACCTCCTTGTACAAAGCTCAAGTCCAAGTGGATAAAGGACCTTCACATAAAACCAGATCATAAACACTAAAATTAATAGAAGTGAAGGTGGGCACAGGGGAAAAGTTCCTGAACAGAACACCAATGGCTTATGCTCTAATATCAAGAATTGACAAATGGGACCTCATAGAATTGCAAAGCTTCTGTAAGGCAAAGGACACTGTCAATAGGGCAAAATGGCAACCAACAGATTGGGTAAAGATCTTTACCAATCCTATGTCTGATATGGCTAATATCCAATATATACAAAGAACTCAAGAAATTGGACTCCAGACAACCAAATAACCCTATTAAAAATGGGGTACAGAGCTAAACAAAGAATTCTCAACTGAGGAAACTCAAATGGCTGAGAAGCACCTAAAGAAATGTTCAACATCCTTAGTCATCAGGGAAATGTAAATCAAAACAACCCTGAGATTCCACCTGATACCAGTCAGAATAGCTAAGATCAAACACTCAGGTGATAACAGATGCTCACAAGGATGTGGCAAAAGAGGAACACCCCTCCATTGTTGGTGGGGTTGCAAGCTGGTACAACCACTCTGGAAATCAGTCTGGCGGTTCCTCAGAAAATTGGACATAGCATTACCTGAAGACCAGCTATACCATTCCTGGACATATACCTAGAAGATGCTCCAACATATAACAAGGACACATGTTCCACTATGTTCATAGCAGCCTTATTTAAAATGGCCAGAAGCTGGAAAGAACCCAGATGTCCTTCAACAAAAGAAAGGATACAGAAAATGTGGTACATTTACACAATAGATTATTACTCAGCTATTAAAAGCAATGAATTCATGAAATTCTTAAACAAATGAATGGAACTAGAAAATATCATCCTGAGTGAGGTAACCCAATCACAAAGGAACATACAAGGTATGTACTCACTGATAAGTGGATATTAGCCCATAAGCTCTCAGTACCAAAGATACAACTCACAGACCACATGAAACTCATAACGAAGGAAGACCAAAGTGTGGGTACTTCGGTCCTTCTTAGAAGGAGTTACAAAATACTCCTGGGAGCAAATATGGAGACAAAGTGTGGGACAGAAACTGAAAGACAGGCTTTCTGGAGACTGTTCCACCTGGGTATCTATCCCATGTGCAGTCTCCAAAGGCAGACACTGATGTGGATGCTAGGAAGTGCATGCTGACAGGAGCCTGAAATAGCTGTCTCTTTAGAGGTCTGCAAGAGCCTGACATATACAGAGGTGGATGCTCACAGCTAACCATTGAGCTGATCAAGGGGTTCCCGATGGAGGAGTTAGAAGACTGAAGGAACTGAAGTGGTTTGTGGTCCTATGTGGAGAGCAACAATACCAATCAACCAGAGCTCCCAGGGTCTAAACCACCACCCTGGGAGCACATAGGGAGGGACTCCAGCTGCATATGTAGGGGAAGAAGGTATTGTTGGGCATAGGTGGGAGAGGAAGTCCTGCAAAGGCTGGATGTCCCAGTGTGGGGGTATTCAAGGGCAGAGAGGTGGGAGTGGGTGGGGGCACATCCTCATAGAAGCAGGAGGAGGGGGGATGGAATGGGGGGTTCTGGGGGATTGGGAAAGGGGATAACATCTGAAATATAAACAAAATTTCCAGTAAATGAAAGACAGAAAGAAAGAAGAAAGGAAGGAAGGATGAAAGGAAACGAAAGGAAAGGAATGGAAAGGAAAGGAACGGCAAGGAAAGGAAAGGAAAGGAAGAAAGAAAAAGACAAAAACATGATTCAGGAACACATAAAGAGTTGTATTAATGATGAGTTTTATTTTTAATCATTTATTTTGTGTGTGTGCATGTGTAGTATGTGTGTGTGTCTACATGCATGTAAGCCAAACATCAATATCAAATGTTTTTCTCAATAACACCCCATACACACATACACACATACACATACACACACACACACACACACACACACACATACACACACACACATACACACACACACATTCACACGCATATGGAGAGAGACTGAGATAGAGAGAGACAGAGACTGAGAGACAGAAAGACAGAACCAGAAGCTCACCAACTAGGTTGGCCTGGTGGGCCAGCCAACTTTAGGGTTCCTCCTTGCTAGAATTACAGCCACACACTGCCACACCTGGGTGCTATGAATGGGTGCTGCACTCACACACTGCCACACCTGGGTGCTATGAATGGGTGCCAAGGACCACACTCTGACTCTCATACTTGCCTCACAAGACCTTTGCCCACTCAGCATCTCTCCAGTTGTTTGAAGTAATGATAATTTCCAAAAGCAGTGATGGGAATCAAGTATTATCAGTCCTATAGCCAGTGGTTACATTGGCAATGGAACAGTGGGAGGAGCTGCCGTTGCCTTTCTCTCCCTAGAATGGAAGAACACATGCAGAACTGGTCTCCTGCACTGATGCCCCACTAAGGAGAGCCCTGATATTACCGCATGGATTCCTCTATGTGCCTCAACTTTGCAAAAAAAAATTGGAGACATTCTAAATTCTATGAATAAATAAATACTATATTCTGAAACTCATTAAAATTTTACTCAGATGTTGAAGAACTCTACTTATATATAATTACATGTAATTTTCTGTATTTTATTTTTTAATGTTTTTATTTTTCAGATTATAACAGAGTTACGTCATTTTCCCTTCCCTTTCTACCGCCAAATCCTCCCATGTCCACCTCCCTCTCCCCTCTACCATTGACTCTCTTTCAAATTAATGACCACTTTTTTCTTTGTTTCTTTGTTGATATGTGTGTGTGTGTGTGTGTGTATAATGTATTTAGCATATATACTAAATACATTAGTATAATCTGGACAATCCATATAGGTTACTACTATGTATGTTTTCAGAGCTGGCCATTTGGTGTTATATAACTAAATTCCCTAAGGAAGATTGTTTCTTCCACATACATGTAGCTCTTTGTGTAGGGTTGAGGCCTCATGAGCTTTCCCTATCTTGTAATTATACATTTTTTCTTTTCCTTTTAATTTTGTATATATGTTGGGGATGGGTTCTGTGCATATGGGCGCAGTGCCCTCAGAAACAAGAAGGTGTCAGAAACCTAGGCCGTTGTGAGTCATCTAAGAGGGATGCTGGAAACTGAACACAGAGCCTCCGTCAGAGCTGCATGTGCTCTTAACCACTGGGCCATCTCTTCAGCTTCTATGTAATTTATATATAAATTCATATTATATACAAATATGTAAGTAAGTAGTCCATTCAAATAGCAATTTTTACATGTTAAATGTTGGGAATATGAATTAATCTATCTATAACTCATCTGTTTTACTAAAGTAAAAGATAATAAAAAAACTGCATATATGGAAATAAAATTCTGAAAAATATAACATTCTGCTAATATTTAGAAATGTTTCTCTGAATTTTTCACAATGCTCTCCTAGGCCAAGATTAGTTTGTTCCCAAGCAGCCATAATTTGCACTATCACTGTGGTCTAAGAACTAAAAATACTCCTCAAAATAGAACAATATTAATCCCAAACTAGAAATTCCTCCATGAAGACAATGAAAATAGAAATAGAGAAAGCAATTACGAATGTATTACTTTCAGTTTTTATCTGTTTTCCATTTATGTTGTGACCAAGTGTGCCCTACCATAACCTCATAGTCTGCAGGCTAAAAATATACAGATAATGTGCCTGAATTACTTATCCTAAAATTTTAATCTATCCAAGGCATTTACTATATTTTATAGACACTGAATGCATCTATGTCAATTGCCAGGTATGTAGACTCAATGATCCTACAAGCCCAAATAGCCATTCTGTACCCAGATGAAAAATGTCACATGAGGCCTTGGCCTTGAAGCCTCTCACCCAGACTGGATTATTTATGAGGATTACATGCTTTAGTCACTAGTAAATCTTACAGCCATACTCTATGAAGAAACCAATTTTCTTTATATTAAGTTGTGGGAGTCAATGATGGCAGTGAGCGAGCTGCCTGAAAAGTAAGTCTGTAGATGCACGTCTATACCATGAGCCACTTAAGAGCATTTTCCTCTCAGCGACAGAAGGTGGTACTTTGCTTTGGAGTTTATTTCCTCATGGAACATATCCTAGTGATAAAAATGACTCGGAATATTTTGTGACTCTGAAGTGCAATAATTAAAACATAATCTGTTCTTTAGGAACTCTAGCTTGTTCTAAATTTGAGATACACAACTGGGATATCTCAAACTATATTTGGACTACCTAGAGAGAAAACCATGGAATATTTTATTCTTTTACAAAACTGATACATGCACCAACCAACGCAGTGTGACATGAGCTCATAGACTAAATATAATTCCAAAATATAATGCATATGCAAAGATTCAACAGATAACATATACCATAAAATTAAGCCACATCTAGCCCATTAAAATTAGCGTAACATCTCTGAAAGTACAATGGGGTTCATCTTTCCTAAATCTTTTTTGTGACTCACTCAAGAGGGAACACTAAACACCTATTACCTTCCTATCATATTAAAGAACTATAAACAATAGCAAAAGAGACTAAATGTTCAGTCATCTTAGGATAGAAATTAAAGCAATCAGCACACAGGGTCGTGAAGCTACAGAGAGGCTGAAGAGCTCAGGTTCAAAGGTTACGGAAGACTAAGAGACATAGGAGCAGTGTCGCATTGAGTACCAAGACAGTGTGACTAAAATAGAAAACATCAGAACATGACAACACTGTAATGCAGGGAGATGAATTTAGAGGATTTTACGTGATCTGGTCATTTGTTGAGCAGTCCCTCTTCCTGTCAAGCAGACTGCAAAGGTTGTAGCATGTATGTGAGAAAAGGCTTTGTAAACACCCCATTGGGGATGCTTAATGTTTCAGAAACTTTTCAACTAAAATGGTTGGAATAGTGGGCTGGTGGAATGTCTCAGTGGGTAAGAGCTCCTTATGGAAAGCATAAGGACCTGAGTTCAAATCTCCAGAGTGTTCTAAAGAGAGATTATGAGATCTTTAGTCACCTGAAACTTTTTATCCATGCCTGATGCCAAGATCACAAACATACCATTGACAAAACTTGTTGGAGGGCTATCAGTGGCTAGCAAAAACAGCAGACAGTTTCCAGGCTGCACTCGAAGAAAGCTTCATCACCAGCAACCTTAACAACATCACCAACTTGGAAGAACACAGACTTGAGGGTGTCCAGTGACGTAGTTCAAAGAATATGGCCTCAGAATTTGAACCAAACTTGTACGTTAATTACTGTATTTTACTTACTCTTTCCTTTCTGTGCATGACTGTGTTGTGATAAATATTTAATATTAAATGTAGGCTTCTACCATGCCTTTGACCATTTAGTTCCCAGATAAAAGACACAAAACCTTTGTATTTGTAATAAGGCTAAGAGAGTATGAGAGCTGGGCAGATATCAACATTCTAAGTTATTTTGTCTACTTCCTTGTCAATAACCCTGAGATATGACTTGCCATGTTCTGCCTAGGTCATTCTTACTCTGATTGGCCGGCCCTCAATAGCCAGTTCTCACACTCCCTTACCCCATGATTATCTTCTCTTTACGCTCCTTTCTTTCCTCTTGTGGTCTCTGTTTCAGATCCCAAGCCCCAGGAACGAAGGCCCTGCCTACCTCTCTTCTTCCCAGCCACAGAATGTAGGCATCATTATTGATCAATCAGGAATAATTTGAGGGGCAAGGTTACATAGCATCAGTTGGTATACACGAGGATATCCTTGTCCCTGGGGGCAACCAGACCTTGGGAACTAGAAGTTAGCATTACAATACAAACCAAACCTCAACTTGACTGTATTAGAGTTAAATGATTGATTCGCCAAGGCTAGGGAATCTAAGTGATGAGAAAGATCCGTGCTACCAACGAACTGGCAGAAATATTTTCTTGGTGAAATTAAAAAAATAATAATAATGACACAATTTACACTAAAAAAAAATCATATGAATTTTAATGAGATAGAATTACTATACTTTCCAAAAAAATTGATTGGCTTGTTCCTGGAAAACTGTCTTATACCTTCTTTTTAAGTAAAAAATCATCATCAGACATGGAACTAATAAGCTGATCTTCTTACCTACCTGGTAGTTCCAGTCTCTCCGAGAGCCTACTAGTGATCTATTTCACATTTTCTTTCTTCCAGGAGTCATGGGACTCACCAAGTACTTTTGATATATATGATGTTTCATAAATAAAGGAAATAGGCATTTCCTTAATGGGAGAAACAAAACATCTATAGATTTCCACATATTGAAAAATCAATGAGGTTAAACAACACCTACTCTACTCATCATTCTGGTTGTGATGTCTGGATTTGTATTACCCCTCCTAATCTTTCTTCCTTAAATATAATGAAGCAGCCTGGTGATAAGGACAAATAAGAATAAAACCAAACAGCCCATATGGACAAAATGCCTTAATGAAAATTGAGGCAGTGTGAATGCTAAACTGAAAATAGATGAATGTTCCAGAAGAAAACCTTTAAGAAATTACAGAACCTATGAAGTAGAACGTAAATTTTTAAGATGAAAGAAAAGTTGTGAAAAAAGAAAAAAATAGCATAAAATCTAATATCCATCATATAAAAATTAAAAAGAGAATATAAAGCCAAAGAATGCAAAATAAAGAAATTCAAAAAGAGGAAACAAAACAAAGAACTGACAAGATGAAGATACTGTCAAGAGAATATGTTTGAAATGAGGACAGAAACGAATCTTCATGCTGAAATACTATGACAGTACACTTGGAAAAGTGGAATCAATAAGCCAAATGTAGAAACCTCACCCAAGTTCTTACAGAGAAATGACAGGACCTGGAGGACATTATAGTCTTTCAGAGAAAAAGATTTTTAAAAGAAAGCAAAACCAATATTGAGAGTTATAATACACAACTGTTGGGTTACAGATGCCAGAATAAATGCAAAAGCAAATTCTAAGTTATAAAGGCAACCATTCTCCCAATTGTGTGGCATCCTTAGCTGAAAGAAAGTTTAGATGCTCAAGCCATCCACATAAATTATCCTGTATCTATGAAAGTAAAAAAAGAGAGAAGGCTTCCTCAGTTAGAGTTATCTTCCCATGAACCTTTTAAAGATGACTGTTATGTGTTATGTGCACAGAGAAGAACCCACATAAATTATCCTGTATCTATGAAAGTAAAGAGAAGGCTTCCTCAGCCAGTTATTCTCCCATGAACCTTTCAAAGATGACTGTCACGTGCATGAAGATGCACCCACTAGCCATCCTCTCCTGTGTAGAGTAGTACATATTTAACTGAAGTTGTCAGTATTATAACAAGGATTTTTACATTGGATTAGGAATCCAATGAAATATATTCAGAAATTACTAGGTGAGGTTTATCAGAAAGGTCCTTAAAGAGGCCTAGATAACCAAGAAGTAAGCTTTCCCCATCCCTCCTCATACTTTAGCTGTCCCTCAGCAGAGACTGCGAAGTTAAGGAAGCCATGACAGACAATGAAGGATGCTTATGACCTACAAGACTGGCAGATCAGGACAGAACTTAGATACAGTGCAACTACCATAGCAGCATGGAGCTGATAACCACAGTGTCCCTTCTGAGGATGTGAGCATTCATAAAAAAGGAATGGATTTAAGGGCATATTTAGTTTATGGTGACTAATGCAATGGACTCACAGGTGGTAACCTGAATACTGATTAGACTACAATGACCTACAAGTTTCCTACCGCTACAATACTCTCAGACCTCAGTACCACTGTTGCTCCCAGAAGCATTAGCTAGTTTGAAACTACGTCACTTGTTTCCTTACTTTTTCCCTTTAGTCTTAGCACATAAAGCTGCATTCATAAACATGTTTATATTCTGCATGCTTTCACAGCATACATTACTTAGTGTCCTGTAACTTTCTTTGACCAATATATTTTTGGTATTCATGTTGATACATGTAGGACACAGGCAATTTTGGTTTTCACTGCCAGATAGTATTCTCTTTGCAAATCTAGACCAATTTAGATGTGCTGTACTTTTGTGGTAGTAGTAAAGACTGTGTTAATGGCAGTACTGCTGGGATCTAAACACATGGTCTCACATATGCTAAACAAGTATTTGGTCACTGGCTGTATCTGGGAAACCTGAATTCTCTTATTGATGGAGATTAGATTGCATTTTTTTCTTATTATTATTGAGGTTGCCAATGTTACAATGTTGTTACAAATAGGGGTGCTTTGAATATTCTTAGAGATTGTCCTGGTGCTCATCTGTACGATTTCCTCTGTGACTCACCCTACAGGTAGAACTGCTGGGTCATAGGATATGCCCCACATTTAACTACCACTGATGTTTCACAAAATTGTTATACCAATTTATGTAGATTGCCTGGCTATATGAGAGTCCATTCTGTCTCCTTGATACCGGCATTTTCTGGCTGGCATAATGTCTCCATGGATCCAAGTACTTGCCACAAAGTCTGACCGTCTATATTCAGTCCTCAAGAACCATGTGAGAACTGACTCCCACGAGCTGCCTTCTGACTGCCACAAGTACAACATGGTATGTTACACATGCCTTCATACACACACACACACACACACACACACACACACGAGAGAGAGAGAGAGAGAGAGAGAGAGAGAGAGAGAGAGAGAGAGAGAGACAAAAATATAATAAAATATTTTTAAACAACAGTATATTATACATGTGTAAGTTTGCACAATAGTACTCTGAACTTACCTAATTTTTAAATTTTGGAGAGATTGTAAAGTATTCCAGATTCAGTGTTTCATTTTTTTTTCTGCCGTGAAATGTTTACACATGTGACTTGTCTGTTTTTCTCTTTGATTGCCTTTTTTCTTGGTCTTTATACAAAATGGAAACTCGTTTTGTCAATCAGGACTTCATGTGCAATATCAGCTAACAATTACCAGCACATCCTTTGGCCTTATTTGTAGTGTGTTTTTGATACTTTCTAATTAATATAGTTGACTGCTAGGGCAACCATATTCTCTGAAGTTCTAGGTTTTAATAATGAGTTGATCCTATCAGGTTGTTATTCTAAGAATCGGGTTTTGTTTATGTGGTAACACGTATGGGAATATTAAGGCAGAAATGGTTTTATATGTAGACAGCCAGTTCTCAATGTACCATTTACTGCTGCGGCTCTTCATACACAGTGGTCTCCTCTGTCATCACTCAACTTCCCCTTGATTCATGCATCTTACAAGCCTAGTCACTGTTTCTATGGCTCTACTTTCACAAGTCTTTGACTTTGCCTCTTACTCACTACAGAGTCAGAATACGTTTGAAACTCTGACCACATCTTCATCTTGTTTGCTCCTTCCCCCTGTTCTCTTCTTTTGGTTTTACAAGAAAACAGATTTTCAAAGTTCCTAAGAGAAACCATGGAGATGTAAGACTGAAGCTAAAAGTTATTTTGAGGATTGACAGCTTTACGGTTGCCTTCCAATTATATACAAGATATTTCAGATTTTAGCTGACTTTTTACCTGTTGGTAATGTTTATAATTTTCCTCCAAAACTTGCACATCATTTGCAATATATTTACAACTATTTTTGAATTTTGCTTCCTCTGTAAATGGCCTTTTTAAAACCACGTTTTCTGCGGTGGATGTGTTTCAGTGGTGGGGTACTTGCCTAGCTATACTAAGACTTCAATTTCAGCAAGATAAAAGATTACATTTCCTGTATTGCTATTGTATAAATATGTTTATCAACTAACTTTAAGTAGTGTGCAGTTTCTAGCAACTCCTTACATCAGATATAAACACAGTAGTTTTTAGTTCTTTCCCGGTAATTAGAAATGATCTTTCTCCACTTCATCCAGTTACCCTTCAGCCTTGGGTAAGAAGAAGCAAAAGCCAGTTCTTAAAGCTTGCCTTCAATTTCATTATCATTTTTGTTGTAAAATTTTGCATAAAGACTTGATCAGATTAATGAATTTCCTCCATTTCAAACTGTTACATGTTTTTGCCAAGAATCGAAGCCAAAGCTTACTAATGATTTAAATTTACGTTTCATACTCCTGAGATGATCACATGATTTTAGTTTTTTTATTTAATGTATCATCTAACACTAAATCAATTTTGTTTGTAGAAATGTTACATCTTTTAAAATATTAGTTCTTTATTTAATGTATCATCTAACACTAAATCAATTTTGTTTGTAGAAATGTTACATCTTTTAAAATAAGGAATGGAAAGTAGGACAGGTCATTATTTTGATGATACTATGTAATATCTCTAGACACTGTGAAAGAACCAGTTTTAGTAAGTAAGACTGTGTGTAACATGAGCAATGAGTTAGCCCGATGCCAAGTCAAGGACATAGTGAGCTAGCACAAGGAAGAGAAGTCAGGGTACAGTATGGAACTCACTGGGTTCAACTGTGTCCAAGGAAAGAATCTTAACTGAGTAGTGGGCAACACCTTCAGCAAATAGAGCTGGTCAAACTGGGTAGCTCGTATAGAAGAAGAAATGTAGATCCTACCCTCTTCTGTTATAGAATGCTATGACAATATGTCTGTATACAGAACAAAGGTCTTCTGTGACCTTATGTTTAGTTTTAGTTAAAAGTATTTTCAATTACTAACAACTGTTATTATCCCAGCTTTCATTTTGCCATAGAAATTAACAATTTATTAATTTATCCTTGGACAAATGTATATGCATGTGTAATACACACACATGTAATACATTGTAGTCACATTCAGCCCTCCCACTTCCCTTATCCTCTGTCCACGACTGCCGGCACCTCATTCCTTCTTCAAATGTTGTCTACTTTCACAACTTTTGCATTGGGCTATTTTGTGTTGTGCTCTTTTATAATCCACTAGGTCTTACCAGGGCTACTCACATACAGATAGATGGAGTGCCATCCACTGGACCATAAGTAACTCATCAGGGCTGCACCACTGAAGGCTATCATTTTCTCTCTTTCAGCAGCCTGACACTGTCATGAACTCCCTTTAGAGGAACAGGAACAAAAGAACCACCCCATCTTTGATTGAATGTTTACTGGCTGAGATACAGGCAACTGCAGCGGTTATGAGTTCCACAGTGCCACAGCACTGTCATACCCATTAAACAGCTCCCATGGCCCTCTCCACTCTCTTTCAGCTTTTGTTACAACAAATTAGTACTTTAAAAAAACTACAAACAAGATCACTCTACGTATCCAAGGGTGGCCTTGGAATACCACAGCTTAAGCTTCCCAAGTGCTAGCATGACAGGTCTTTGCCATCCTATCCACACCACAAGCTGCTCTTGTCTGAGGAGTCTGACTGGAAAAGTCAGCACCCCAAAACAATATGACAGGTGACCGCTCTCCACCTGTGTCTGAGGACTTACATACTTTGACAACATGGGAACTTACTGTTTAAATAACAGATCTCCTTCTCTTAGATTTCATCAAAACCAGCTTCAGTAAAATAATTTAATTCTGAGCTTCTGGGGCTAGAAGGCAGAGAACCACTTTTGGAGGCTGTGATGCCCTGTGTCTCTTATACCAACACTCACTCATTTGAGCCAACATAAAGCCTACATAGAGAGCTTCAGGCTGACTAACGATATATAGTGAGGCCCTGTCTCAAAAAAGAAAATTCAAAACAAAATAATTATTTGGAGATAGAATTAATAACAAATGTGAGGCTAGTGAGATATCTCAACAAGAACCGTACTGTATGATTGCATCTAGTGGAATTGGAACCCACAGACAGACGCAAACCCCAACAGAAGCAAATGCAGGTGTAAAGAGTGAAGCAGAGACTGAAGGAAAGGCCATCCAGAGACTGCTGGAGATTGGTCCCATCTGCAGACACCAAACCTAGACACTATTTTTTTTATTGGATATTATATTTACATTTCAGATTTTATCCCTTTAACCCATTCCCACCACCACCCAGGAACCCCTTATTCAATCCCCCCTCCCCCTACTTCTATGAGGGTATACCCCCACCTACCCCCCACTTCCATCTCCCCACCCTCGAATTTCCCCCCAACTCAGTGTTCAGCCTTCATGTGACCAAAGATCTCCTCTCCCACCTATGCCCGACAGAGCCATCCTCCCCTACATATACAGCTGGAGTCATGGGTCCCTCCCTGTGTGCTCCCAGGCTGGTGGTTTAGACCCTGGGGATCTCTGGTTGGTTGGTATTGTTGCTCTCCTCATGGGGCCATCAACCCTTTCAGCTCCTTCAGTCTTCTCTCTAACTTCTCCATTGGGAACCTTTGATCAGATCAATGGTTAGCTGTGAGCATCTGCCTCTGGATATGTCAGACTCTGGCAGACCTCTAAGGAGACAGCCATATCAGGCTCCTGTCAGCATGCACTTCCTGACATCCATATCAGTGTCTATCTTTGGTGACTGGACATGGGATGAACACCTAAACCTAGACACTATTACTGATGCCAAGAAGCATGTTCTGACAGGAGCCTGGTATACCTGTCTCCTGAGAGGCTGTGCCAGAGCCTGACCATTACAGCGGCAGATGCTTGCAGCCAACCATCAGACTGAGCACTGGGACCCCAATGGAGGAGTTAGGGCAAGGAATGAAGGAGCTAAAGGGGTTTGCAACCCCATAGAAAGAACAACATTAACCAACCAGATCCCCCAGAGCTCCCAGGGACTAAACCACCAACCAAAGAGTACACATGGAGGGACCCACGGCTCCAGCTTCATATGTAGCACAGGATTGCCTCATCTGGCATCAACGGGAGGGTAGGCTCTTGCTCCTAAGAAAGCTCAATGCCCCAGGGTAGGGAAATGCAAGGGTGGTGAGGTAGGAGTGAGTGGGTAGGTAGGGGAACACACTCATAGAAGCAGGGGGGAGAGGGATAGGATAAGGGGTTTCTGGAGGGGAAACCAGGAAAGGGGATAACATTTAAAATGTAAATAAAGAAAATAACAACCACAAAAAATAAAACATGTACTGACAAAAAATAAAAATTAGAAAAAAATTAAAAAAAATTCAGGCACAAAAATGGAGCAGAGACTGAAAGAAAGGCCATCCAGTGACTGACCCAACTTGGGACCCATCTCATGGAGAGCGGGGGTGGGGGTGGGGGAACCAAGGCCTGACAGTATTACTGGTGCTATGTTGTGTTTGCAGATAGGAGTCTTAGCATGTCTGTCCTCTAAGAGGTTCTACCAGATGATCTGACTGAGACAGATGTAGATGCAACCATTGGACTGAGAACAGGGATTCCTATGGAAGACTTAGGGGGAAGGATTAAAGGAGCTGAAGGGGATGGCAACCACATAGGAAGAACAGCAGTGCCAACTAACTGTATACTTCAGAGCTCCCAGAGACTAAGCCACCAGCCAACAAGTGCACATGGGCTGATCTGTGGCCCCCAGCACATGATAGCAGAGGACCTCTGTGGTTGGCCTCTGTGGGAGAGGATGAGCCTAATCCTATAGAGACTTCATGCCCTCAGGGTGATGGGGTGGGTGAGTGAGGAAGCACCTTCTCAGAGGCAAAGAGGAGGGGCAATGGGGTGAAGAACTCTAGGATGAGGGAACCAGGAAGAGGGGGAAACATTGGAATATAAATAAGTAGACGAATTTTAAAAATAAAGAATAATAACAATTAAAACTCCCTACCACTGGTAAGGGATGGAGGGGAGGAATTCTAATTTTATCAGAATTAAATTTTACTTTGTTAGGTTTCCCAGGGAAGTTAGAGACAAACTTTTTACCATGCATCCTCTTCTCTCATTGCAAGATCAAATAGTAAATATTTGCACACCTTTTTTTACATTTAAATGCTACCCTTCTACCTTATCTAATCAGAAAATGCAAATATATTATCATTGTTAATTAGAAAGAAAAATTTTAAACCCCTAATATATTCTGAACAATTTGCATGTGATACCACCGAACAAAAGACCACAACACTTACCATTAATGAAGGACTTCTACAAATTTACACAAGGTAAATGAACCCAAAAGAAAATAGTAAGTTAATGATTATAAAAGCAATTATCTCCCCATGCAAGAGATGATTTGCCATAATAGCTCCAACAAATTTATTCCACTATTGCAGAGAAACAAATGCATATGTGAGTGTATATGTTGTGCATGTGTATCTGAGCACACGTATAAATGAATACACAAGTGAGCAAGAAAACAGCCATCCACAAAATTTCTGCTGTTGACAACTCAGGGAAGCAATGCAGCTGTGAAGATGAGAGAGAGACATCCGTATTTGCTGATGACAATCCAGAAAAGTTTACATGTTTAATGAGAGCACACATGCTTTACCGTGGCTGTGTATAATGTATGTTGTATTGATTCCATATGTGCAATCAATAGCATTAGTAACTAAAGCTGAGTTTTTCCTTAAAAATGGAAACTGGAAAGTCAACTTAGGATACGAAAACAGCATACAAACATATTCTATGGAAATTAGTGTTTCAGAAATGAGATGCTATTTAAAATAAATCATCTAATTTGTCTGACATTGGTAACATTCATATAAGATGTCAAGTTAATATGCCCTTATCCCAGTAAAACAATAAAAACAGTAAAACAAATATAATTCCTATAATCTTACCATTTTGTTAATCCTACTTTATATTCAAGATAGGAAACTAGAGGTTTGAAAAAGATTTTAAGTCACTATGTCTTATCCACTCTGGCCATATTTGTGATATGTTGGCTTTGGGGGGGGGGGGGAGTCTAATTTTCTTATTATCTCACTGTGTCTTCCTAAATAGTACAAAACTTAAGAGAAACACTGAAAGTCTCCAGTAGGTTCACATTTCCCAAATCCATGCTCCATTTCCTGAAACCTTGCTCATGGGCTCTCGTGTGGAACATTTCCCATCAGTACCTAGAATTGCCTATCGGAACCTCCACCGTGTCTCAGAATTGTATGATGAATAATTAATGCAATTGCACTCACAGACCTTTGTAATGAGCACATATTTTATAAGTAAATAACTAATGTCTAATACCAAATGAATACCAATGGAATTGAGATTTCTGGGAAAAGAGTCTAGTGTTTTGTGTGAAGGCTAAAATGGACAGCAACGGGCTAAGAGTTGCAAACTTCCAGTTTTATTAGTGGGTTTTGAGACCCATTTACTCAATGTGTCAGCTTAATTCTCATATTGGCAAATGAAAGTTGTTTGTGGGCTCATGAAAGAGAATGGAATTAGCTATATCAGGGAACCACAGGAAGCCACAAACGTTAACTGATTCGCTGGCCATAAATTTATTGTTTTTAACTGCTGAATTATGCATTCACTACTCTGCACCCGAAAGCAGTTTTCTCCTCCTTTCCTGTGTTTGTGTCAGTCTTTCTACCTTATGAATCATCTCTATATTCATAAAGGATATTGTAAGTCAACAGCTTGCTTATATAGTCATATGAATATAATTAGGTAGCCTCTTATACCTTCACAGTCCTAAAGTCTTTTTCTATTTAGTGTTTTTATTAAAATAATTTGTGCTAATATAAAGGTCCTCTGCTGCATGAAAATGTATATATAAAGTAATATTCATGGGATAAATGTGTTTTATTTTTAGTAAAGACCCACGAAGCCATTCTTCCTATATTGTCCAATTTCTAAGTATTAAAACAACTTATTTTCAAGTAAAATTTTATTGACCATTCATGAAGGTGTTAACTTTTCCACACTTATGTAACACATCCAAATTTAGTCTAATTTTTGCTTTATTTTCAAAAAGAGCTTTAAATGAAGAAGCACAGGCTACGGTCCTGCCGTTCAGGAGCGGGAGGCAGGAAGACAAAAAGTCTACGGTCATCCTCAGCTATTTAGTGAGCTAAGGACCAGCCTAAGCTACACTGCGTGAGATTCTGTCTCAAAGCACAAGACAGACAGACAGACAGAATAACAGGGAGAGCCATTTATTTTTGAAGAGAAGTGAGGTATTTCATGGAACTGCAGAGTATCCTGTTAGCTGAACTAAGGAAGAAAAACAAATATCATGTCAATCTCCATACACCCCATATTTAAAAATTAAAAAAAATATATAGCTAGAAAGCAGAAGGTAGAAAGTATTTGTGAAGAAAGGGGATGTGAACAGGTGTGAGAAAGGGGCAGAAGAGGATATAGAAGAATAGAATTAAAAGCACATAGTATGCATGTATAAAAACGTCAGGGCAAAATAATGGATCCCACCGTTTTGTGCGTGATTAAATGCTGGTTAAAATGTGGTAAAAGGTAGGAGATGATTCGGTTGATAAAGAACTTGCCACTCAAGAATGACAACGCAAGTCTGAATCCCTGAATCCACAGACAGCTCGTACTTCCAGTGCTAAGAAGGCAGAGATGTCAGATCAATGCCCGAGTAAAGTGCTGAGCTCTGGCAGCATTTTCTCGAGAAGTCTGGGTTCGGCTGAGAAACTGTCTGAATGACAAAAATGCAGAGCAACTGAAGAAGACCACAGAGATCCACATATGTCTACACACATGTGCACTTACCTACACACACATGCAGCTATTCATACATACTCACACCACGCACACACACACACACACACACACACACACACACACTGAATGAATGCTAACACTGACACTATTTTTAATCAGTTATTTTAGTAAACATCATAAGACAGGCCTTATTGGGAAACAAACATTCAGAGCACTGGTTGTCAGCATGTCTGTGTATAATCCCTCATGAATGGTCCGCGTCTCATGGAGACAAAATCTATTGAGAGTTGCCTCAGCATCTTTCAATGTTCCAACGGTCAGTGATGAAAGATCTGCTTACTCTAGAGGAGGAAGCACTCCCTTTCCAATCTCAATAGTCCTCAAAATTGGCAAAATGTTGCCCACATTGACCACAGCATAGATAACTTCAGTGACCTAGCCACCTTCTTTGTCCTGTGCATCCCTAGCACATGAATAATAACTGTGTCATCAGGTCACCTCAGTGCCAGTGACATTTCCACCCATGTGCTTCGGTCCCACCCTCAACCCACAGTCAACATAAAGTCAGTAAAGGCTTTTCACTTTAATCAGTTCTAGTTTACCCTGAAGTTTTACAACTATATGCACTTCTAATTTATTTAAAGCAAAAAAGAGGGCAGGCTCAATGCAACATTTGAATGGGATTTTTTACAATCATTTTTAACCATCTCCACTTTTTAAAAGAAAAAAGTTTGAGTTTAAAACGAAAAAAATATACCAATTCTAAATCTTGGATCTACTTTGTATCTTGGAAAAATCTTTTATTTAAGTTATTCTTTTCATTACTCTAAAAAGGAATGATGTCCACAACTAAAAGAAAGCTTCATTCTACATTCCGTTCTCAGACAGTTTTTATCATTATCATCATCATCATTATCATCATCATCAGATTCTATCAGGGACACTATTAGAAAAAAAGTAGAGGGTCCAATTCTTGGAAAGAATGATGGATCATCTCAGCCTTTGGAGATAATACCACTGATAACTCTTTTAAGGAAGGTGGGACAAGAAACAATTCAATAGCACCAGGCTAGTCACTACATTGACAGTGCAGTTAGATTAGTAAGCCCTGATGCTGGGTTTTTCCATTCTCTGCAGGGTGCAGCTGTGATGGGCTAGGACAACAACATGGAGTATGTGCAAGCACAAGTAAGCTTGTCAAAGGGAAATATTGAAAATGCCTGACTCTCCATTTCTCCTCCGCCCGGCATCCTCAGTTTACTTGAGCTCATCTTAAATGTCAGTCAGTTTTCATTCCCAGTGAATTGTCCTAAATTAAACTCTAAAAAGAGAGTTCTAAAGGAGAAAGAGAGAGCTCTAAGTGGAAATCAAAACTACCTGTTCCCCCTCATGAGTGACTCCTCAAACACTGGCTAATTTTGATTATTGAACCCTTATTTCTTTATTTTGCTGCTATCTCTCCATTGGGCTGCCTCAGCACATGTTTTGATTTGCTCTCCCATTCTGATTCAGAAATACTTCCAAGGTTCCGAGCCACCAAATATCCCACATGACAAATCAAGAGTGAAACATAAAAAAGTCGAGTTTCAAACACATGGCATCCTTCTGCCTCAATATGTCACAGCATAGCATATTCTTTGCATAGAACTTTGCTTAAGAATGTACTTGTATTTCTGACAATGTTTTCTCATGTCAACATAAACCATTAGAGAAGCACTGCATGACCATGAAAATGCCTTCTCGTTCAGATGCAAGGATTTTTTTCAACTCTTTATTGATTGTGAGCTTCAGATCAGGCAATCCAGTCCCACTCATCTCCCCATCCCTTCATACCCACCCTCTGCCCTTGCAACCTCTCCATCAAAAGAAATTAAAAAATAAAAAAAAATAATAAGCAAAACAAAGCAAATTATAGAAAGCATCATCCTGGAAGCTGTAGTGTGTTGCAGGGTGTCCTACGGTGAACCTTTTTGTCCACACATCTTCATCTGTAAATGTTGATTGCAATGAGTCTTTGGTCCAGCTCCAGGCCTCTGGCTTCTGCTATACCATCAGTACTGGATCCTCACTGGAGCTCCTCTCAGTCAGCCTGCTGTTGCCCTGTGTCCTGGAAACCTTGCAGCTCTGAATCAGCAGGATCTCATGCTCCAGCAGTTTTTAGATGAGGCAGATTTGAGGATGGGCCAGCTCAAAGCCCTGGATCTGAGCCTGGGTGGCAGCTGAGATGGCCATCTGCCAGCTTACCTGTATGCCCCCTTGCCACCAGGGTGAGCTCTCCAGCACTGCCCAGATAGCTTATCCAATGCCATAACTGACAGGGGGCAGTTAGCACATCCGAACTCACACCTCCTGAGCCACCTCCACTGTCCTGCACAGGTGAAGTGAAGGGCCTGGTCTTCAAAGTGCTAACGTCTGTGAGCTCTCAGGACTTCAGAGCCAGTTCTCCCAGCAATGCGGGTGGCAAGGTGCGACAGTGAGGAGAGCATCACTCTAGAGACCGTGCTGCCTTATAACAGATACGTGACTGGGCCAGCTGTCTCCTGCTCATGCCCTCCAGCTGGCTCTCCCACACTCCCTTCACCAGGGTCAGCTCTACTGCGCTGCCCAGGGGAGATGCAAGACCCACTTTCCTGAGTGGCGCACTGGTAAGGGGCGAGGGGACAAAGGGCAACGCCCCTGTGCCATAACCACCTCATAGCAGAAGAATGGTGGGACCAGCTCATCAGCACCCCTGCCACCAGAGCCAGCTCTGCTGTGCTGCCCAGGCAAGGTGCAGGGCCAGCTCTCCACCTTAGATGTAAGTTTTAACCAGAAAAAGAAAGCCACAACTTTAATCAGTTCATTTGCTAACTAAGTCTAATAAAGACACATATACATACATATGACAACTTTTATAGTGGTACAAATAGTGTTCAATGTGTTGACACTTGCCTATAATCACAGTACATATCAGTCGGCGGCAGAGGAACTGCCGTGAGCTCAATGCCCACCTCACCTGGACAGGACAGTGGAGCTGGCTGAGGTGGTTTGAGTTTGAGGGCACTGACTCTGCCCTCAGACAGCTGTGGCATTGGTTTAGCAAGCTGGGCAGTGCTGGAGAGCTCGCCAGCCTAGTCTACATAGCAACGTCCAGACCCGTCAGAGCTACAGAATAAGAACATATTTCAAAACAGAGAAATGAAACAAAAGAATACCAACACTGTCTTAGATGTTGCTACTGCTACATTTTGAGTTCATTAAAACTAGATGATATGGGAATGTTTACAGTCTTATCTAAGAAAGTCCTTATAGTAAATGGTATGTTAAGCCATGTTAAGGCCATAGGTATATTTAAATGGAATTCTTTTAAAGGAAAAACAGTTTCTCTGTCTCTCTCTCTCTCTCTCTCTCTCTCTCTCTCTCTCTCTCTCTGTGTGTGTGTGTGTGTGTGTGTACCACAGTCCACATGTGGATATATGAAGGTTAGAGGA
The DNA here is from genome assembly GCF_011762505.2 of Arvicanthis niloticus. Taxonomy (NCBI): domain Eukaryota; kingdom Metazoa; phylum Chordata; class Mammalia; order Rodentia; family Muridae; genus Arvicanthis; species Arvicanthis niloticus. The sequence continues at coordinate 6,644,521 of NC_133437.1, forward strand.
CAGCTTGCAAAAAAAATTATATCTATGAAAAGACTCTAGACTTTCATTAGATTCTTTTTAAAAGGAATATAGACAACAGCAAACAATTTCAATCCGCTGTCTCCCTGAATCTAAGGAATTAAATATGTTTCTTTGTCTACATTAAACAAACTGTAATTCCAAGCATCTGCTCTAGAGAACATAAAAGAAATATCTGGTTAAATTCTTCTCACATTCTAAAATATTTTCACTTGATTATACATGTGTTTACTTATCTAAATAGCATGTTGTAGACTATATATGAAATACAATTTGCCTGCAAGTAAGGGGGTCTAGAACTTTAAACTAAATCAAAGGCCATATCTAGTACAGCACACTTGTAATGCAAACATTTGGAAAGTTAAGGTAAGAGGACTGAGACGTCAAGGACATCCTGGGTTACAAACTAAAACCCTATTGGAAATAAAAATAAAAATGTAAGCTAAACATGCAGTAACACAGTCATCAGAGTGCCTAGCCCTGGCTGAGTCTTAACAAATGTCTCTGATGTTTATTGCTCTACTGTCATCACTAGCATTGCTGTTAACTGACTCCACATTAAGGATTTTCTACTCCATAAGATGACAATGGAAAGGCAAACAAGAATGAAGTCTGAGAGCACACACCTGGGGTTTCATCATTCATGAGGTGCAGACCCAGAGAATCCAGAATTTAAGGTAGCACTTAGCTACGTAGTGAATGTGAGGGCAGCTTACATGAGACCGAAGAAAAGAAAAATAAAGAAAAGAAAATGCTATATCAGGAAGTCAGAACATAGTACAAAGACTTTCAAGAAGACAATAGCTTTTAATTCAAGAGGAAAGCTGAAACTTAATTTAGTTCTATATTGAAGCTATGCAAGAGAAAAGCAATATTGCTTTGCATTTCTGAGACGCTGACAATGGATGCTAAGGGCATCCTGTCATTTAGTTAAGAAGAGCTCCTTACCTTTCTATTTCTGAGAACAGGAAGACTTTTGGCATATAGCTAGTGCTTAAAAATATTGACGCATGAAGCAAAAAAAATAAATAAATGTATAAGAATAGTGTATCTTAAAGTTGAAATACAAACACAGCAAATTCATGTTTTATAAAGAAAGCTTGATTGTTAAAGTTGTAGGTGAGAATTAATGAGGAGAAGCTGAAAGAAGAGAATCATAAAGCTATCACTAAGTCCAGAAGATGCAGCATGATGACTTAAATCAAGGCAGTGCTAGCTGGCACAGAAATACCGGAGACCAATTCATAGGTACCTCAGGACAGTCATAGCACGCAGGCAGAGAGAGAAGGGAAGACAGCAATGAGCCAGCATTTCCGTCTTGCAGAACACTTCAAGACCTGAGCAGTCAACGCAGTGTAGAAGAGAGGACACATTTGGAGTCAGTGAGATTTAACTTGCCCTCACTGCGCTGTTGAGAAATAAACAGCAGCTTAATATGCATGCAAGTGAGGTTGAACTTATGGAGATGATGTCCAGAAGAACACGAAGGCGTGGAAGGAAGGAACGAATGAGTTTTAACCATGTAGATCATCAAATATCACAGTGTTTGGCAATGAAAGACTGTTCTGTGAGATGCTCCACAGTTGATCATTTGTAGAGATCAAAGGTCATTATCTGCTCAGATTGCTAGGAAATGGCCATTAAAAGGTAGAAACGGCCAAGAGTTCCAATGGCTCAGCAGTTACGAGCATTGACTGCTTTTCCAGAAGGGCCAGGTTCAATTCCCAACTGGCATCTGACAGCCATCTGTCACTCCTGTTCCAGGGAATTTGGCACTCTCTCTCTCTCCTGCCCTCCTTGGGTATCAGGAATGCACGTGGTGCATAGACATTCAAACAGACAAAACACCGATACACATAGACATTTTTTTTAAAAACTATCAAAGCAAAGACAGTTATTTTTAAGGGGTGAAAGGAGAAATACCAACAGTATTAGAGTGACGTGTGAAGACATCAAGTAGAGAAATGGTCCATTGGACCAAACACTTGGTGCAGAACAAGTCGTCAGAGACTGTAGCTTATCAGTACTTCCAAAAATATATGAAGAATGTCATTTACAGCATCTTCAGAGCCACATTATTAAGCTACAGAATTTTGCCAGTTACACATGAAAGAAGAATGACATCTCATTGAAGTTGGAGTTACTTGTAGAATGAGTGGAGTTCAATATCTTTTATATACTTAAAGTCCTTCATATGTTTATATAGGTGCCTCTTAATGTGATTTACCAATTTTAATGAATTTTCTCAATATTTTATCTTCTCAAAGCTTAAGGCTATTTATATTAAACATATAAAGAATATATGTATTAAACTTTTGAGGTTGTTTTCCTATCATATTTTAACTGCTTTAGTATCTTTTGTCTTAATTAATCTGGGTTTGCGATCATGATTAGAAAAACGTTTTCTAAAAGCAGTGTTTTAGCTTCTTTTCCTGCTGCTATAATAAAACACTCAGACAAAACACCCAATGGTAAAGCAGGCTTATGCTATGTTACAGTTCAAGGCAAAAATCCATCATGGTGAGGGAGTCGGGGATTAGGACCCTGAAGTAGCTACTCACTAACATCAGACAAGAACAATGAGTGTATACCTAGAGGTCCTCAGCTCACTTTCTTCAGTCTTCCTCAGTTCAGGATCACCTTCCTAGGGAAGGGTGCCACCAACAGTGGATGAAGCTTTCCAATTCACTGAAGCTACTGAAATAATCCCCTGCAGACACAAACAGTGGAGCACCTCCCAGGTGATTCTAACTCATGCGCAGTTAGCAGCACTACCTATCATATTATTTTTAATATATTTTAAGTTTATTTTTAAGTTGGTACAAGAAAGAAATGTAATTTCGCCCTTTTAAAAAAAATAAAGTACAAATGACTTAGGTGCTTCACCACTGTTTATTAAATCTCTATTTTCCCAGTGGTTAACACCTTCACTAAAACCGAGCTATGGGATTGGAATTACTCCCTGCCTGGTAAGTCCATCCCACTGACCTGGGGACCTGCCATGCACCACATCAGCTCAGGAGAAGTGTGGGCATTTCAATAGGGTAGAGCTAATTCCCTTACCCACTTTGTCAGCTTTGTCCTGTTAACTTTCTTGCGGTCTATTTTCGATATGAGATTTGCCTTCAGTTTGTCTAAAGCCAAACAAAGGATGCTGGTTCATCTGTTATTGGGACATATTAAACCTATAAATCAACTTAGGGAGAGTTGACGTGCTGATATGATTGAGACGTCCTTCCAAGACAGAGAATCATCTTCCATTCTGTCAGTATTGTTATTTAATAAACCTTCAAGTAGGTTTGAGACATTACAGCGGAGTTTATGACTAAATGCCCTTTACTGTTTTGAATTCCACTATGAATGCGCTTTTCTCATTACATTTTGCAACAGGTAAATTTTGGTTTGGTTAGGTTTGACTTGGTTGTTTACTTCCTTGCTTGTTTGAGTGCTGAAACTTGACACTTCATAATTGATGAAAAAGGGCTTCTCTGTACACTACAAGACACTCACATGTTGAGTCACATGGTTTCACCTACACTTCTAATCCTTATAGCCCTAAATGTCTCCAGACATTGCCAAATGTCACCTGAGGGTGGGAGGAATTTGGACTGCCATTAACTAACAACTCCCTCTTGTCTGTGAACTCTACTGTTTTTTCCATGCTCATTACACACCTTACAATCTTGCTGAATTATCTCGTTCTCTACGTGGATCATAAAGCATTTGAAACTAAAGCAGGAGTGAAAATACCAGCATTAGTATGCAGGAGACTGTGGCTCACATTTACTGACATGAAGGCTTTAGGTGTCATAATCAGAAACATATCAGCCCTGCCTCAGCCACAGTCATGGGTAAACCCAGGTTTCTTAGATGAGACATTGTGCTTCTCAGTGCCTGGTAGAGGCTTTCCCAAGAGAAACATGAGATAAAGATTCTGGGCATCATGACTTCGCTTTGTCTTCAAATCCCCTCTAACTTATCATGGAAGAGACAGAGCAAACAGTTTGTCCACTAGGAAGAAACTCTCAGTAGTTAGAACTACAGGTGCTCCTGGAATAAAGGCTTTACTCAAACTACTGAAAATCACTGGGAACATTTGGCTCCTTCCCAGAGACAAGCCAACTGTGTCTGAGCCACCTTGAGTTAGCATATTCTCCCCATGAGAACATGCTAATCTGGGATGCAAGGTTGTCATACTCATGCCTGTTCAGACCCAGGGTACCGAGGCTGCTGTGCGGTCTACAGCCCAGTGAGGAACTAAGTACTTCTGAAAAGGTCTGTGACTCTGCTCCTTGGAGTCCAAACTGGGACAGCTCCCGTTGTAAGTATCACCAATATCTGCCTGGCTCCTTCAGCTTTTCTCCAAAGTACAGTCAAGGAGAACAAGTATCACACGATCCCTTCTGCTCTCATCCCTTCTGCTCTCATCGGCTTCAGTGTTCTTCACTAAGAATTCAATTACAAAAATGTCCACTGCATCTCTGTCTTCAGTACTGACTCTGACTAAAAAAAAAAAAAAAACAAAAAAAACAAAAAAAACAAAAAAAAAAAAAAACAAAAACTAAGGTGTCTTTTTATGACCAGTTTCACAGGCAAGCAGACTCCTCCAGTTTCACAGGCAAGCAGACTCCTCAGTCTTGTTTAATAAAACTGAAACAAAGTAACTGCCTTTTCCATAGGTGCCTGCTCTTTGCCATTTGACCCCAGTGAGTCCCCAAGCTAGGTAGTATTTACAAAATGGCTGACATTATCCAGAAGCGCTGAAGACAGGACACCCATGGACCCATCTGCCAGACACTGAATCCTACATGCCTGTTCACACCATGGTACGCAGGCTGATAGCACCATGTTCTTGCCCAAAATACTGGGAGTTGTTGATACTTCTGGTCAGTTGGCAAAACAAGCATCTGCTTATCCGTCCTGCCTCCCTAAACACTGAGCCTAAAGAACGCTCTTCTCAGCCTAAAGTAGATCCATTTGTAGGAATGGCAAGGGAATATGTGCTGTGTTCCATATTTTCATCAAATTGTCTGACAATGAAATCAATCTGCCTGTGAGAACTCCTGTCCACCACGGCTTTGAGAGGTGGGAGAGTATTATCAGAACACACCGGTTTGGGTGATTTTGTGATTATAAAATATCATTTTTATTATAAAAGCTGTAGCTTGTCATTATTCTCAGAAAATACTTTTATAAATAGTTAACCTGAAAGTGCTAGCCGGAAGTTTCATGTGGCATCTTGGGAATTATTTGGGGGAAAAGGTCTCATGTAGCTGAGGCTGGCTTGAAAATTAGAAAGTTAGAACTCACTAGGAAGCCACTGATAGTCTTAAACTTCTGGTTCTCCTGCCTCCACCAAGGCAATGCTGGAGTTATAGGTTTGCAACAGCATACCTTCTGTAAAAGGTGCTGCAGGTCAAACCCGGGGCTTGGAGATGCTGAGTAAGCAAGTACCACACTAACTGAGCCAAATCTCCAGCCTAAGAAACAACTTTTACATCACTCATTTCTTAACAATATATACTATGTCCATGTCTAATAAAGACTTTGAAACATGAATATACAGCTAATCCTTACAAGACTGGAATAAACTGCCAGGCAGTGGTGGCGCACGCCTTTAATCCCAGCACTTGGGAGGCAGAGGCAGGTGGATTTCTGAGTTCAAGGCCAGCCTGGTCTACAGAGTTCCAGGACAGCCAGGGCTACACAGAGAAATCCTGTCTCGAAAAACCAAGAGAGAGAGAGAGAGAGAGAGAGAGAGAGAGAGAGAGAGAGAGAGAGAAAGAGAAAGAGAGAGAGAAATGTTCACAGAGGGGAGTTGTTATGCACCAAAGCAGATTGAAGTCCTGAGCTTCCTGGCAGCCATGAAAATATAAGAAACCAGATGACTTATTTGCTTCTTAACCTTGAATAACTTCTCCTGTGAATATTTATGCAGTTTGTAAAAGGATAGGAACCTTGAGCTTAGGAATATGACCAAATTTTTGTGGCTGGAAAGGCCAAGGGTACAAACCCCACCTCTCACAATTAATAGGAAACAAGCCAACACTTCCCATAGCATAATTTAATTCAGTGAGACACATTTATGTTTCCAATCTGATTGCTATAAGATAACAAATCCATGTTGTGTTAAGATATTATATGGTGATTCGTATGTTCAAGTCACAGGAAGCTAACCTAGAATTCAATTGGAGATCCAGACAGAGTTCCCTGCCTTGTCAGCAAGATAATGATGATGGCAACAGACTGCCTCCGTTTTAATCGTTGATTTTAGAAATAGATTACTGAGTTGTATGGAAAGTTTAATATTCAATCCCTTGGGCCTATAAAAATGATCAGCTCATATGATTTTAGTATTGTTAAACCTGTTACTGGCTCGTGGGAGAGATAGTTAGCTCCTGAAGTTTGCCTGAGTTTCGCTAGAGCTGGTTAATGGGGCTGGTAACGAACTGAATGAGATTCTGTACAAGGACAGAATCTTGCCCTTGCCACACCAGAATGGATGCTGCCCGTGAGCTGCTCCTGAGTTAGCACCAGGACAGTTTGCCTCTGCTCCCTCGCTTCTACACCCATGGCTCCTTCAACAGTCACTGCACATTTATAAGTTACTTATAAATGAAAGTTGAAACAAAAAGTAATCTGAAGTTCTTTTAGCAGCCATCCACTTCAGCTTTTTGTTTGCAATGTCACATGTTCAAATGTCACATGTTTGAGCTGGGCTTGTAGCCCAGTCTTGCCTACCACAAGGAGGCCTCTGGGTTCAATTCCCAACAGTTGGGGGTGGGGGGAGTCGGCTTCAATCCTTTCACGGTGGTCTCATTTATCAAATGGTTTCCTTCTTCTTTGTGTCATCATTTTTCTCCATCTGTCACTCAAACAATATTTTTAATTTTTGAACTACTTTTAGAACTCGGGGTGGGGGAAGGGGGGCCAAATAAAACACGTGGCTGAAGGCAACAATGGAGTCCTTCAGCAGAGATGTGTTCACACCTCCTCCCTCCAGGTTAAATCACACCAGTCATCTGCATCTGTTTAGATTGTGACAAGAAAGATGCAGCTGAAATGGACATTCAAAGTCACCAGAAATAGTGCGAGTGACAGTGCCCACCACACGCACCCACATGTGCTTTGCCACAGGTCCTTGGCCTTTCTCTTTAGGGTGTAGCAGTACGAGTAGTTAAGGCTCATGCTCTGTGGCAAGAAGTAGCTTGCACTTCTTCTTGAGCACAGCCCTTCAGAGCTAAGAGGGCATCCATCCACCCTCTGGACCTGTCAAAGAAGCATGTGTTGCAGGCAACACAGCCATAGGAGCAAAACCTCCTAAAGCCTGTCCCATGTGTCTTTGTGGAGCAAAGGCTCCACACCCACGTTAGACTGGGAGAGAGTCTGTTAAGCTTCTGAGATTTTGAAACTGTTACAGACACTTGGCCTTTCTCACCCTAAGGGCTGAACAGAAAATACATGTGATGATTTAGAGCTCTGAGCTGATCGTGGGTTGATTAGTAATCAGTTGTTCTTACCCTCCTAAAAGCAAATATTGGCAAAACAACTTTGAAAAGGAAATTGGTTCTGAGAGAAGATCAAGTATATAATAAAATAGCAAGAAAAAAAAGAAACTAAAGCATTGGATATGATAAATGCAAGAACAACCATCAGAGATAAAGTTAGACAAAAATTGAGACTTATGCTACTGGTTCATAATACACACAGAAAGAAAAGCAATATTCTAGGTTTCATAATGCCAGAGAACAAACACCCTTGTTCAACACGAATGGATACTGTGTGTTATTACACAGTATTATTGCTTGTATTAGAATTCGAGACAGATGTTCACCAGCTGTCAACATAACTCTTTGAGAATTTCAAATAGAGAGCAACCTTCTGAGATATTAGACTGTGAAAAGAGCATTCTACATCAGTATTTCTCAAACTCCAGTATGACGAAGAGTCAGCTAGTATCTGACTTAGCACTGCAGCTACATGGGTTCTGGAGACACCTACACACTGGCCATCTTAGGAGGCAGCCCACAGGTTGTCGTACACCTGCCTGTGTCCCCTGCTTTCAGCTAATCAGTGGCAGTGCATAAATCCCAAGTGGCCCTCTCATGCATACTGCCGGGCTTTTATTCACCTACAATCTTACCGGAATTAGTCTCGATATCACACTGAATATTTCCCTCATTATTTAAAATGCACATATGCTATAGAAAATGGATTTTCTTACACTTAAAGTATTATCTATAATATTATTAAGATATTATAAGTCTTCCAGTAGCTTGAATATTTACTGCATGTAAATTTTAATTTTTCTTATAAGTAGATATTTCTGCAAAGATATATATTTTATTTCTTATATCTTGTATATCACGTTCTTGTCGATTATTTTAAAAAATTAGAGTTGCCTATAAAAACTCATGGACTAGAGAATTATCTTAGTATTCATGTAAGCTTTGAAGACTGGAGTTCAAATCTCAAGGGCACAGCCGCACTTGTAGCAGAGGATGGCCTTGTCTGGCATCAGTGGTAGGAGTGGCCCTTGATCTTGTGAAGACTCAATGCCCCAGTGTAGGGGAATGCCAGAGCAGTGAGGTGGGAGTGGATGGGTGGGTAGGGGAGCACCCTCATAGAAGCAGGGGGAGGGGAGGGATAGGTGTTTCCAGAGGGGAAACCAGGAAAGGGAATAACATTTGAAATATAAATGAATAAAATATCCAATAGTAATTTTTTTTAAAAAAATCACTGAGGGGTTGGAGGCAGGGTTGTTGCAGTCTGATGGCACCAACCTAACTCCGGAAATCAGTGAAAGACATTTACTCAAGGAAACAGGCAGAGTGAAGCAGAGAAGAACGCCCCAAACCCTCCTCTGTGTAGAGGCACACATGCAAGCCCACACACAAACACACATGTGTACACACACCATACATACATACATAGGATATGATAATTCTCAGCAGTGTCAGGTATTGTGTATTAGAATATAAGCTACGCAAGAGCAGACTTTCTGTATGCTCTTGAACATAACTCCCACTCTGACCTGTAGGGGACAGGTCAGATAAGGACAGGTCACAGACAGTTCTAATAAGAACTTGCTGTGAGGTGGGAGATGGATGAGTAGGCGGAGAGCGGGTTGTAAATATGTGGGTAGGTGAATTGATAGACAGGAGGGACTATGACAGCTGGGTTTGTTTGTCCCCTTGGGTTTGCACCAGTCAACACCTCAGAGGCTGGAAGGCCCACAACTGTGGTATTTGGGGATTAAGTTCAGCACTCCATCCATCTTGCCTTCCTTGCCTTCTTACTCAATGCTCACACCCCTTAGTCCAGTCATTCAGTGCTGTTATTCGGTAATTCTAAAACAGTGTTGCTCTGTTAGTTACCTCTATCTAGAGTGCTCAGAAAGTGGAAAGAAAGACTGTTCATAACACAGGACATTGCTGAGTGAGACAAGACCTGTGTGCACAGAGCTGAGAAACAATGGATCAAATTTACCCCACTGAGGCATGTCAAGGGTCCATAACGTCACCTAATGGCCACACTCCAGCCCCCGTACAGGATTCACAGACTCGAGCTATTAAAACACAATTTGTAAACACACAGATGCACCACTATCTGGCAAAGAGATGAGCTCACAGAAACAAATCTGACACAAGAGAATGTCACAAATATCTCTGTGCTCATAAGTTAGCAAGAAATGTGTGAGAAGAAGAAACACAGTAGTTAACTTATAAGGGTTTCTGTCAGCTGGGTATCTGTACATGTGTCTGTGTAGGCATAAAAATACAAAATCTTCAAAAATCATATCAAACATATACTATCAAACATTGTATCCTCCACATGCTGACGAGAAAATTTTGACTTGCAGCACAAGCTGCAACACATCTGTTAGTAATTATTACCACGATTCCATTCCCTAATTTTGAATAATGTTTGTGTTCCTACCTTTTAAACCACACAGACATACATTGTACATGACATTAATGTTACATTTGTTTCTCATTATGTGCGTTTCTCATTAACAACTAATTAGTGTTGATTTCCCCCTTAAATTATGTAGTATTAAAAGAAATAGACCTTTAAAATGTCAACAGCAGTCAGAGTTAAGTCACTATGAAAGAAACAAACAATTCTGGCCTACAGTTAACCTTACAGGCAAAGGAAAAAAATTGACCACTCATATTACATGTTGAAATTAACTAAAGCAGAGTGGGGGAGGTTCGCATTAAGCTTTTTTTTTTTTTTTTTTGAAAGAAAAAGAAAGAGTAAGTGTGCTACAGTGGAAATAAAATGAGGTAGTAGTAGATTTGACCAAAAAATGTTTTCTTTCTGTCCAGTGCTGGAGGTCTAGACGGTGTTATCATAAACAAACACCACTGCGTTTATAATGTCGTTCCTGACATCTGAAATGGCAATAGCCAGGCGAAAATACCTCAGTGAAGTCTGGCAATCCTGAACCACATGCAGGTATGGTAAAATTGGAGGCAGGGGTCTAATTTGTTCTCCTCCCAATGTTTGTAAATTGTAAAATGTGTGTCACCTGTTAGAAATAAATACGATATTTTTTAAGCTGTTGAGGTTTATACACAGCCATATCGAATTCAAAAGCCAAATGAATCCTCGTGTCTTTATGCATGCTCAATTTCGAATTTAATGTGCTTTAAAATCTCCCTGTTTTGGACTAGAAGCAGACAGTTCAAACCGTCACCAAGCCAGAGTGCTGCATCACGGCAGACGTGAGATGATCACAGTCCGTCCTGTCCCCAGCTTTACCCTGCCCATCAAAATTGTCAAAGTATTGACCCTCGAGACACTCGAAGGCCCACAGCCAAAGCAGCCTTAACGAGGACTAAGAGCAGCACCTGTCTTATGGACTGTTGCCAGCTCATCACCACTGCAGCTTCGAGGTGAGGGACGGAAGGCAGTACAGGAAGAAGTCGTTTCATTTCATGGCTGCAAGAGACAAGGGGAAGAAAGGAAAACCAAATATTGCTAAGTTGCGGGGTGGGTGGAACTGTTTGGGACTGAGTCGGACACAGAGCCGAGGCAGTGGGCGTATCCTGCTTCTCTCACAGCAGAAGCTGGCTCCGGGCTCCTCTCCATTGCCCGGGGATTTGGGCTGAGAAACAATAAAAAGCCAATTTCTGTGTTGTCCCCCCAAAATACTTACTTAGTAATATTCACCAAGTGCTCTGTGCAAAAGAAGCAGAAGGGGAAGAAGAGGTTCTCTTCAAACGTTAACCAGGTCAAAGGTCAAATAGTCTTCATTTTAACCATAACCTAAATCAATGTTTCTCAAATTATAATGTACACAAAAAGTCACTTGGTAAATAGAACTTTGGCTCCATAGGTCTTACCTGGAACCGGAAAGTTTATATTTCAGGAAGGCTGAGTGTAGAGCTGTAATTCCTGCACTACACACATACACACAAACAAACACATAGAAACACACACAAATGATAAATGTTTCAAAGAGGCCAATGAGAATGTGTAGACCACGTTCTATATACTGAACCTAGATTCCACACACTGTGGCTCAACCAAAATATCTGGTAGATGGATTCACTCAAAGAAAAATTAAAACCAGTTTGTTTTCCTTTCAGAGCCTTAAAATAGACTTAATACTCATCTTCATAACCCCTTAGTTCTTCTTCTTCGTGCAATCTGCATCATATTTTCTTCATGGTCATAACTACATGTCATTGAAACAATGGAGTATATACTAATTAGAAATTGGTTGTTGAACCCCTTATGCCTTAATTATCATGTGTATTCATTATTTGATATTGACGAGACACTCCAAGTTTAACTCCTGTTGACAAAAACTGGTTCCAGGCTGGCTGGTCAGATGTTAGAGGGCAAACCCTGAAAACAAGCCTGCCTCAAGATGTAAGTGGGAGAGTCTGGGTGTGTTGAGGTCTCAGGGCCTCCAGAGAACAAGCAGTGTGCCATTACATTAGAAAGAGGTGACTTTCTAGCTGATGAACCCTATCCCAGCTAAGTGTCCCTGCTGTAACAATACTGCCGGTAGCTAAATGCCTGCATGTGTGTACTGTGTCCTTTATAAAGATTATGTCCTTCAGATGGTAGAGTGTTTACCTGCCCTGGGCTCAATCCCTAGCATCACAGAAGCTTATCATGGTACTGTATGCTTGTAATTCCAGTGTGCTCACCAGGTACAGGCTGGAGAGTCATGATTGGTTTATACATAATGCCAGTGTGAGAAAGAAAAGAAGGAAGGAAGGAAGGAAGGAAGGAAGGAAGGAAGGAAGGAAGGACAGAAGGTATAAATTACATACTGTAGTAATATTTCACATCTTCATAAAGCTTCCTAATATACAGTACATAGGGGGAAATGTTTGTAATCCCTCTGTCCTGTACAAACAAAAGTTCAAATGAATAAAAGAAGAGGGAGGCCAAACATGGTGACTCGTACCTGTGATCCAGCACTCATAAATCTGGAGCCAGATACCAGAGGATGGAGGCCACCCTGAGCTAGAGAGTGAATTTCCAAGCTACAGTATTAGTCACTTTATAAATAAATAAATAAATAAATAAATAAATAGTTCTAGCTGTATGAGGTCACAGAAATATTCCTTTCTCCCCTATGTTGTCTTGTACAGAGGAGAAAACTATTTCAAAAGATGTTGGGAAATGTAAACTCAATAAGAATCTCTGCTCCGTATCTATATAGTCCTCAAGATGGAGATGGTAAAGAGAGTGGGAGGAGGTGACTGGGAAGAAATCAGTGAACCAGAAGAAACTGGGTGAGACAAAGTCTGAGTCTATATGATGGTCCTCGTCTTTCCCCTGAGAACAAACGCTGAGACAAATGAGTGTTTGACACAGAACAGAAGTACTTACTGGTCATCTAACTTAGGCTTTGAACCAGCTATTAAGGTTCCCTGAGGCCATAATAAGTACTAAGAAAGGTGCATTGTGGGAAATTATTGTTTTCATCTCCAAAGCTGCTGCTAAAATTCACCTCCCAAAACATCACATAGAGTGTAAGTGTGTGAGGTAGGAAGCTTCCGGAAGAGTGACAAAGCAGAGTTTTTCAGCACTTGCCTTAACATGCAGCCGGGAGAGGACACAGTAGCCATGGGCACGTGGGACCACAGAGCTGAGACTATGACAAGAAAGGACCACAGGGAAATGGGAGGAAAGGGCTCACAGCATAGGCTCAAACACCAGGATAGCATCAGAACACAGATGGCCACAAGCGAATCAGCATTCTGAACTCATAAGTTAAATCAGAAGCCTAAAATCCAACACATTTCCTCTAAAGTTTATTTATATTATCCTCTAATGAAAGTTTGTTTCATTGTAATACAAGGACAGTCACAAGAAAGAGACATTCTTTCTTTGAAACTTTTACATCTCACAGTTTAGGAAATGCAGCTATTTTAACAAAGCTAAGATATTTCTGCAAAAGTGGCATTTGTAAAACTACAAGTAAATTAAATTCACTGAGACTATAGACTCAAAATGAGTCTTACCATTTTCCCATAACAATACACTAACAAATGCAGACATTAATAGTCACAGGACACTGTCATAGGTCTCCTTTCTTTTTGATAAAGCTACAATTTAAACTTTATCCCAACTGGAAACCCAAAATCCAGATCTCAGCTGCCCCTGCTTTAGAACAAATGAATGGCTACACTGCTAAACTCAAACCCATTGAAAACTGGAAGGCGCGAATTTTTGTCAATGGTAACAGAGTATAATAAAATGTATTTAGAATAAAAGCACTATTTTCAAAGCTTCTCCCAAAATTTTTTGTTTTTACTTGTTAATACATCACACACACACACACACACACACACACACACACACACACACACACACACACGCTGGATGCAGTGCAAGAGAAAAAGGCAAGGCAATAACAACTTAATGTTAATCTTCTGGTGCCATCTAGTGGTACAACAAGGCAACATCACTCTATTTCTCCAAAGTAGGAAAGTGGAGACTGCTGCGTTAGAGGTTACTTTCCATGTAAGATCACAATAACAACTCACGACTGCATGTTCTCTAGGAGATTTGATTTTGCTGTGCTTAACGCCTACTTGGGAGCTCATCTCTCTTGCCTGTGTGAGGCAGCACAACTTCAAGGCTTCCCCTACTCACTGATTCCTTACATTTTAAGTGCCAAGCAACCATTCAATATGTGATCAAGTTTTTCAAAGCAACAAGTATGCTCAAATCCTTCCCAGAAGCACTTACTTTGCTTCTTCCCCATCCATGGCAGCTGAGCAACGTTGTGGATTCCTCAACCCATCCTTACCCAGACTTCCCTACCACAGTACATACACATCACCATTTTAAAATCACATGGACATGACCTCATTGTCGTCTCTTCAATGCTATTGTGTCCTGAAAGCATCATTTAATTTCAATAAATTTCAGCTACTACATTGTCAGTAGTCTATGGAGGTGTGTGTGTGTGTGAGAGAGAGAGAGAGAGAGAGAGAGAGAGAGAGAGAGAGAGAGAGAGAGAGAGGAGAGAAGAGAGAGAGCACTGATACAGGTCCAACCTACCCCTATACTACTCAGCCCAAAGGGGTGTTTAATGTGCTTGCTAGTTTGCCTTGGTAACATTTTTGCAATGAATTCACCACCAGACAATTCACACCTTATCAATTCTCCAACTCTGATGCAGTCCAAACTTCCTTCATGTCATTGCCTGTGTGGGAATTTCTTTCTTCTGGGCCTGGCTCAAGAGCTTCCTGTTCATGAAGTCAGACTACTTCGGTAGTGCCTCCTTTCTAATTCTGCCTTCTCTGGCTCACCTGTGCTATCAAAGCCTTGTTTCGCTAACATATGTTTCCCCAAAGCTCAGAGTCCAGCATAGCAATCTTTCTTCATAGGTACTGAGCAAACACCAGGTGCATATAGCCGTGAGGTTGAGAAGCTGAGAAATTCAGATGTGCAACAGTCCTTTACCAGCTTCAGGCTAACATCTGCTTTCCTGAACACCTTGTCTCCTGAAGACATGGCTTTGTAACATTGGAGATAAAAGGGAGTAGGTGTTTCCCACTCGCACTCAGTGCAGACATGCTTCCTGGCCCCTGTTTTCCTAGACCTCCCTCTGGTACTGCTCTCACACACTTGACACCTTTTCACCAGTGAACTTGAAGTGCTGACTTGGTGGGGATGTAGTGCTGATTTATAAATCCCTGGGGAATGGAGGTCACAGTTTCTTCTCCTTTCTTCCCTGAACTTTTACAAATCAGGGACCCAGCAAATGGCACTCTCCTGATCCTTGAACTACGGTATATAAAAGTGCATCAGATGCATTGTTATGAGCACCACATCCAGAGAGATGAGTCCACTGGCCACTCCTGCGGGCCACTCCTGTACTGCCTTCTCCAGAGGCTTTCTCAGAAAGAAAAACAGTTAATGCTTCAATCTGTGACTACCAGATCCCCATGTTCTAGGGGAACTCTCTCTGAGAAAGTTTGTCAGATTGGACATTCTGGACCATGGGCAGCCACTGCTGCTCCACCATGCCAGCAACTCACTTTTTCATGTTGCCCTACAAACATTTGAACAAAATGTCATTTTTAAATAAAGGCACAATCTGTTCAACCTTGCCCCTTGCCTTACTCCCCTAACCTAATCTTAGCCTCTTTAATAAAACCACCAAAATAACCAAACCCCATCCAGAATTGTCCAAATCATTTTTAAAAGACTATTACCTTGCCTTGGATTCTGAATCTTTTAACATCTTATCGGGTGCTTCTGAGTGCACCTTTCTCTTAATGACTTGTGCTGATCCAGCAAAGAAACAATAGTAGATGCTTTTCTAAGGTATGGGGCCTTACTGGTTCCGGTTTAAGTTTCTAGTATGAGGTACAATTTCCCTCCTGTTGAGTGGACCATACATCTAATCAGATAGCTCTTGGTTGCCACCAGCATATGAATGCTACTTATTGCACCTTTGTGGATGTCTTGCTATGCTGGTCGTTGCCATGGTTCATAGGGATCCCAGCTAGGTAGGATTGTTTAATTGCTTCCTTCCTTTGGCAGTGTGCATATAATATTTTTAGGAATCTGTTTAGAAGGCTCTTTTTATAGCAAATGGCAACCATCACAAAAACCAACTGAGCACAATGCAGAAACAGATGGATCATTGAGAGCCTGGCCACAATACATCAATATGTATTAATAATCTTTTTTCTTTACTATTGTTACATATACACAGATAAGTGTGTGTGTGTGTGTGTGTGTGTGTGTGTGTGTATCACAGTTCCTCAATGTATGGCTCAGGGAAAATCACAGAAAAAGAAGTGAAAAAAATCTTAAGAATCAGAATACCAGGAAGTCTGCTTTGAGACAGTTTCTACTAGAAATGGCTTCACACACAAGACCAGAACAATGACAATATCAATAGACTTGTAGAAGCAGGGGGATTTCAAGGTATTCCCACCTCTAGCCAAAGAACTATAGACAACTAATGACTGTTGGGAGAATTGACTTCTTGCAAAGTGATCATCCTGAAAGTCCAAGTATATACATACAAACAACAAAAACTAATTATATGTATGTGTATGTGTATATGTATATATGAAACAATAATAAAGAAAAAAAAGATTATTAACTGAAAAGTCGAAAGGGGGATCTACAAGAGCCTGGAAGGAGGAAAGAGAAGAGGGAAATTAGTGTAATATATTTTAATTTAAAAAAAGAGAAAGAAAAGATAAGAAGGGAGGGAGGGACAGAAAGGAGGAAGGAAGGAAGGAAGGAAGGAAGGAAGGAAGGAAGGAAGGAAGGAAGGAAAGAAGGGAGGGAGGGAGGGAGGGAGGGAGGGAGGGAGGGAGGGAGGAAGCAGGGAATGTTAATTTGTGGCTAACCATGTGGGCACAGGATATAGGGAAGACAAGGAGACTTTCCTTTGAAGTGGACCCACAGGATGAAGTTCCCTCCGGGTAGGACTTGCCGCCAAGTTGGTTCTAAGGCTACCCAGTGTCCCCCTGAATACCATCTGAAAGGGCTTGTATGCATAACCACTTTCAATCAGACTGTTGGACTCAGCATCTAGAAAGAGTCTGGGTGTGAACACCCTCTGGCATCAAAAGTGCTCATTGCTCCAGTGATTCTGGCTTCTCCTTCTGCTCAAGGTCACTGAAAATAGACTCTGTCCCCTGTGCCAAAAGGCACCTTCAGCAGCTTCAGGAACCTGTGATTAAAATTCTTTAGTGTCTACTTTTATTATGCAAAAAAAAATCTCTAAATTGTTTGGATGATCTGACTCTTCATAAAGTTTCGTTGTGGTAAATATTTCTGCAAAAGATGAGAGGGAACATGGTTAATGACATGACATTCCATATTCATCTTTTTGTGACATTTAAAAACACCCCCAAGGAAAGTTAAACACTAGATGAAGATTTTAATTCATATCCTGATGCTTGTTTCCAAATCCTTCTATTCCCACATCTCTGGTTTGCAGACAGTCAATGTTTCTGTTGGCTTCTTTGCATACTGACCTCCACTGAGCTTCTTTTCTGGATTAGAAGATTGTGCCAAGGCACTTAAAAGTTTCTTCCTGTATATCCATGTATGCTATTAAAGCTAAAAACAGAGAAGTCCTGCTTGAAGCAAACCTTTTTCTGAGAAATTTATCTTACTAATATGTCAGAACTAGGACTGAAAGCTATTGGAGTTGCAGGAAGACTGCTATTCACAGAGTTTCTGGCTGTTCTGAGAACTGCCCATGTCAAGATGCACCATCAGCTCTAAGGATGAAAGAGGAATGTGTGAAAAACCAACCCAGGAATGGGCAGATGGGTAAACTGATAAAGTGTTTGCTACTCAAACCAAGGTTAACAACGAGTACCTATCATCCCAATGAAGAGGTATATATGGGCAGATGTCTGGGCCTGGCCAGGTAGTGTAGACACTTCACAGGCTCCAAGATCAGTAAGACCCCTTGCTTCAAAGTTGAAAGAATTAAAAAAGATGACACCTAACATCAATCTCTAGCCTCAGTGAATTGCATAAATTGCCACACGAACACAAACACACACACACACACACAAGAGAAAGAAAGAGAGAGAGATGCCACAAACCCATTCATGTATTGTGACATGCCATAAACACAGTATTTCATTTAATGGTGACATATGCAGTGGTGGTGATGGTGGTGTGTTAGGGCTGGGGAGGGGGGCGGTTTGGGTAGGCAGGGGTGGTCGAAGGTGGGTGTTACTAGAGATCAAACCTATAGTTCTGAAAATACTAAACATGAATTTTATTACTAAGTCACACTCCTGAAATATTTTAATGGATAACCTTGAGTAGCCAGTCATCTATAAACTTTTTCAAATTTAATTTGTATAAATAAAGCATAGCGGACAGTGTCACCAACACATCCCAGTAGAGCAGGCTTCAGGACATTAACCCTACAGTTGTAACACAGTCCTAGAGGCTCCATAGGCACGGGATGACCTATGTTCACAGGATTGAGTGAATAAATGTTTGTGGGTGGGACTAGAAGCACAGAATTTAGTCCACACACGTGTGAATAAAGGAGTGCTTCTGTGTGTACACTTAGTACCAAATCTATACAGAGATGCCTTTCTTTATTTATTAAGTTTGCTTGTTTGTTCATTTCTTGATTGGGTTTGTAGGGCTGAACATGGGCATGCTAGTGCCATGGCAGAAGTGTAAAAATCAGAAGGCAGCTTTCTGGAGTCAGTTCTCTCCTTTCGTGTATACATAGATGAGTTCTGGGGGGAAGCTCAAGTCATCAGGCTTCCAAGAAAAGTGCCTTTACCTGCCCACTTAGCCAGCTGTCTGTTTATCACATCTGTCTGTCTGTCTGTCTGTCTATCTATCTATCTATCCTCTATCTTTCTCTTATTTGTTGTTTGTTTGCTTGTTGTATTGTGTTGTGTTGTGTTGTGTTGTATTGTGTTGTGTTGGAAGTCATTGAGGCAAGATCTCCTATAGCCCAGGCTTAGTTCTAATTTGTGATCTTTTTCTGCCTTCATGGTTTTGGTTTTGTGATTTGTTTTGTTTGGTTTACTTTTTTGTTTGTTTGTTGCCAGGATTCTGTAATTTTTCAGATTATAATTCAATTACATTTCTCCCTTCCCTTTCCTTCCTCTAAACCTTCTTATCTATCCCTTCCTACTCTTCAAATTCACGGCCTCCTCCTTCATTAATTATTATTGTATGCATACATGAATTTACATACATACATACATACATACATACATACATACATACATACAAACCTAAATACCAGTAAGGTCTCACCAACATGTTTTGTTAATATAATTCTATAATTTCTGACCAGAGTCTAAGTCCCACACCTTCTTTCTCATTGCCCTGTCCAGTGGAGGCAGCTTTTTGCTGTTTGCCCAAACAATAAGTAGCTGGCCTGGATGAGTCCCGAGAATGACTAACCATGGAGCTGGAGTTTCTGGGCTCATGTATAAAGCACAAGCATCATCAGGTGGAACAATGAGATTTCATGTCCAACGTGGAAAAACCCAGGATTTGGATCTTGAAGAAACAAGTGGAGAAGCTAAAGTGTGCTTAGCTCTGATAACAAAACCAACTGATAAATAAGTCACTGTAACTAAACAATTTCCTTCCAACGAGTCCAGAACCAGTGAATAGGTTAAATGTTGTAGAAATAAGGAGTTGTGGCTGTAGATCAAATGAAGTTTCCTGATCAGCTGAAAATCACCTGAAAGAAGGTAGTCTGGCTTTTCCAGCTGAATCCAAAGGAACTACAGAATTCTTGAAAGTGGGAATACAGGAAGGAAGAGATTAAAGAGACACAATGTATGCTAAGGAGGATTCATTCCACTACTGAGGCCATTGGGAATACAAGGAGGGAGACCAGAACATCCTCCCCAGGAGATCAGGACTCTAAGACCCCCACCATCTTCTCAGGGAGGAAGGTGCATTACCTGCTCTGGAAACTGAGAAAGGAACCAGAGCCCCTAGAGCTGCCAGAAGACAGCGCTGCCACCCAGCACCTTGATTTGAGTCCAATGAGTCTCGCATCAGGCTCCTGAACTACAGAACTGCCAGGCAAGTATCTGCTATGGTTCTGAGACACTGGCTTCATGATCACTTATTCCAGGAGCACAGGGAACAAATTCTTTATTGTTAGCAAGTTTGTGTAACCTAACTTGACATGTAGTTACAATTGAAAACACCTGACTTCAGAGCTTGGGAAGTGTCACAGTAATAACTCCAGGTATGGGGAAAGCCCCGCAGTCATGGACTGCTCAGAAAACATCCCCAACTAAATGATGATGCCTCTCGAGACAACTTACAAACCATGTCATGAGCCTCCGACACCTCTTGTTTCTGCAGTAGAGCTGGCTGAAGAAAATTGTTTCTTTAAAAAAAAACAAGTCCCAGTTCCCATGATAGTCAAACCACTCGTTTTGTCTTTAAAATTATTTTCAATGAGTTATTCTTCAGAACTACAAATAGATAGAGCAGATTAAGATGATACCACAGCTGGAGCCTGTGAGGTCCTAGTTTTTATTCTCAGAGCAGCTCTGAGGGAACTCAGCACCCAGTTGCAGTAGACAATGTACCCCAACCATATTTAATAATCCATAACTCAAGATGCCCAGGTGAGACAGCTTGCAAAGTAAATAAGCTTCTTAAAACAGCACTAATAATATGTGTATGCATGTATAAATATACATATGTACATATATACAGATATATGCTAAAACTAAAGAGTAAGAAATGCATATTCAAAAAACAAAAAGATTAAGGTCATTAGAAGCATATGCCTTGAAAATCCCAACCATCATGAAAATAATTGTGATATTTCTTTATTAAAAGAAATTAAAGTATCTTCAGTGTATCAGTTTTACTTCAAACTACCTAAACTGCTTGTGAACGAAAGGTACTGATAGTTATCTTTAACTTATTTAGATTGTGTGTGTATATTTGTGTGTGTGTGTGTGTGTGTGTGTGTGTGTGTGTGTGTGTGTGTGCAAAACGTAAGAAACATAGGACTGGTTAATGGAAAGACAGAAGAAATACATGAAAACCTAAATGTAGAAACTTGAGCCTCAAAACAGTTTCAGTTCCATAAAGTAACCATTAATGATGTCAAGTATCCCCAATTAAGTAGGCTGGCTTTCTTCTGTTCAAATCACTATTTACCAACCTGTCTGTCCCTACACTGCATTTGGTAGACCAAAGTTATCACACACCTTGTATGGATGGAGACACACAATAAACTGTATGTGACATTTCCTGTGCTCTACTGCCTTTCAAATCAGTCACTTGAGGGTCAAGAGCAATCCCAGGTCAAGCAGAGCGGTGGCACATAATGAATACGTATGAAACTAGGGAGAGTCATTTTAAAATTTGAGCATCAAAGTCCTCTGAGTCCTTTAGAACTAATTTTTAAAACAAAGGTCCAGCTCATAAACAGTAATGAGGATATTAAAATGATCTTATTTCTCTTCCCAGACGTGCTCGAGACTTCCTTTGCAAATGCTAGCAGTCTTGAGCCTTCAGGAGGGTGATTCTAAGATCTCCTTTAGAGGACATTTAAAATATGTTTTTCATATTCTTTGTGTGATATACAGTTTTTCCTATTTATAGGATCTTCCTTAAACTTTTTTAACTTCTTCTCTTTTGCATGACTAAGGATTATGAGCTTCTCTTGGCATTGTGTTCTGTAGAATTTTTGGTACAATACTTTCAGGAAAATTACTAAATTTCCAATCATATGCAAAGAACTCCATATTGCAAAGTAAGTAACTGTTCTGACCTTCCACATTTCTTAAAATGCACAAACATAGGGAAATATGGAATACTATTTATTTTCTCCGGTTCAGTGTCTCAATAAAGTCTCAGTAATCAGCACAATTCCCAGAAGCCCTTTCGTGGTAAATTTAGACTTGTGAATTTTTTGGAAAATAAATTCAAGCCCTCAATATACTCCGGGATTCAGATCCAATTCAGAACTAAATATTGTCTGTATAACTCCTGAGACAAGCCCACATGAACGTGAGAGCCAGCCTCTGACTTTGAAGGATTTCTCATAAGGGAAAACTTAACTGAGGATTCAGGTGAACACAGGTAGCAGAAAGGGTGTCGATAACACTATCTCTTAACAGAGGTGGCTGAAATTAAGAGAGGTTCCTGCATTCAGTTAATTGTTCCTCCTGTGAAACACTTTGCTCAGTAGACATGTAATATTTCCTTGAGACTTAAGTTCTGATTTATTCAAAATATTCATTACCCTTTGGTATTCAAGAAATGGAGAACGCGCTGAGAAGGCCCTGTGAATTACTATGGGGTCAGAGAGCTTTGCTTCAGACTACCCTTCCTTATCCTTGAATCAGAAAATGTTCCAGAACACAAAACCTTTTCCATTTTTAATCCATGAATCTAGGCAAGTGTGGAGACCTAACTGTAAATTAGCCAGAAACTGTCATTGCCCCATTGCCCATGCAATTTGTGAACCCCAAATGCCAGACTAGGGCAATGAATTTTCCAGCACCAATTTTGATGGTTATAAAACCTCCTTAATCCACTGACATTCCTAATGACAAGAGATCGATCGCTCGTTGTTGGCTATTCCCCCCTTTTCATTACCCGTATGAGGGTGTGCAGTTGTAAAAACAACATGTTAACAAAATAAATTAGATTACGCTGAAAAAGAATCACACTTTATTTTTATTATATTTTAATATATTATATTTTAAATATTTACAATTAAAAAGGAATCACATTTTATTTTTATTATATTTTAATATATTATATTTTAAATATTTACAATTAACCAGCTCTCAGGGGGGAAAAAACTGCACTATCAAATACTGTTAAGATTTTTGTCATCACTCATTGCTCAATGCATTGAGCTATCACTTTGTCTGACTCAGAAGAAGCAGCAGCCTCAGATACACAGAGTCCTAAGAAGCTGATGAAGGCAGGATCTGTTCACCTGGTGAAGCTAAGAACAGCACTTGACCCTATAATCCTCTATGACTTTGAAATGCTATGTTATAAATAAAAATGGTATGTTGGCAAGATGCATGTATTCCGGGCCCCTTCCGAGTCCCCTTCGCCTGCGAAAGAGACACGTGAGGCAATGTTCGGGTAGTTACTACAACGAGGCTTTATTCTTGTATCAGCAGAAGCGGAAGACCCCAAGCCCGGGAAAGGCCTGCTATATGTACCCTAGAGTGGTGTGTTCACTTCTGATTGGCTGTTCACTCATTACCCCATATTACGACGCCCCTGGATGGGCAGTGGCTTGGCGCACTTTTGCCTTTTGCACCTGTGCAGTTAGTTGTTTACTTGTGGGAGCACAGGATGTCCACACCATCTTGTAATGGCGAATGTTGTAACGCTCACCGCGGCTCCTAATATGCATGGGTTCTCCAATGAAATTCTAATTGTGTGATATTATGGCTTCATTATGTTTTTTAATGCACCAGACTTTTTGGAGTTTAGGTAAGAATGAGAAGCCCAGCTGTCAGGAGCCATAATGGGACAAGCTAATAATTAACAGGTGATCGTCCTGAAATGCTTGCCTCGGATTATTATATAATCTGCGACAAGTGAGCCCTTATTCAGCAAGGCTGTTTGGGACTTATTTTAGGAAAGATTCCTGCTATTAATATGCTTTTACTATTATTATTATTAAACATATGTGACAATCACTAAGCAATAGCACACCTGGAGCAGATCTCTGCAGATCCACAAAGATGTACTGTATTGTAGTGATGCTATATAGACAAATAGACGACTTCTTAAGTCTTAATGATAATCCTATAAGAATTCCTAAAATTATATCAATGATTATTAAGCTCCTTTATAGTGGGACTGCTATTTGGTCCCTTTCTGGTCGTCAAAACTGCAATGAGAACTCCGGCAGTCTCCCAAGTGTCATCAGTTAAGGCAAGGCAAGGCAGACCTTCTCCTTCTCCGAGCATATTCCAAGAGGTTGTAAAACAATTAACCAATGGTCACTAATAGAGAACTAACAATTTATTATAGGTGCTGGGACAGAAGATAAAATATTGCCCGCATTTATCTATACAAAACTTCACCAATTTCTTAGTTATAGTTTTAAACCTTCAGTGAACCGGTGGAGCTAGACAGGTGATGGATGTTTAGCCAGATAATTACTCCTAACGGATATGCATGTAAACATTCTCTGTTGTAAACTTCTATTTCAATTTAGGATTTGATTTTTTTGTGTGAACTTGTGCTGAAATTTGTAACATGTGATCATGTACTCTGAAAGATGTACTGAAGACAAAGACAAAGAAGTCGTAGTTAGTCATTCATCTCTTTCTTTCTTTTTCCCCTGCCTAGAATCTTTTCCCTTAGAACTTTTCTCTTATTAGAATTTTTTCCTTTTCCCCACTCAGGACCTTTCCACTCTTCCTCTTAGATAGCTTTCATAGGAAACCTTTTACACTTAATAATAAACTCTATAACTTCTCTAAGTGTTTTTTTCTTCTTGGGACCTCAGACTAGCAGGCATAAGTTAGAGCCCAGCAGTTCCTGCTGAGATATACAAAGGCTATTTACTTAATCCTTTACTGTTTTTAGAATGAGGTGCTAAGTGCCAGGATCACAGAAGGCAGGTCAGCTACAGTAGCATAGTAACATAGATGACTAAACTTTTATTATACAGTAACCCTAAATATCTCATAAGCCCAAGTCTTACCCTCTGCCAACACTCTTCCCCCTCAAGCTGCCTCAAGAAGAACCGACAAGAAGGAGAAGGAGGGGGGGAGGGGAGGGGGAGGGGGAGGGGGAGGGGGAGGGGAAGGGGAAGGGGAAGGGGAAGGGGAAGGGGAAGGGGAAGGGGAAGGAGGAGAAGGAGAAGGAGAAGGAGAAGGAGAAGGAGAAGGAGAAGGAGAAGGAGAAGGAGAAGGAGAAGGAGAAGGAGAAGGAGAAGGAGAAGGAGAAGGAGAAGGAGAAGGAGAAGGAAGGAGAAGGAGAGAAGGGGAAGGGGAAGGGGAAGGGGAAGGGGAAGGGGAAGAAGAAGAAGAAGAAGAAGAAGAAGAAGAAGAAGAAGAAGAAGAAGAAGAAGAAGAAGAAGAAGAAGAAGAAGAAGAAGAAGAAGAAGAAGAAGAAGAAGCAGCTTCCCCACCCCCAAGCCGGGGCTGGCTCCCGGCATCCAGCTTAACAAGTTAAAGTTTGTCTCTTGTCAGGATACATAGTGAAGTGTGGAAGAAGATGATCATGATTTCAGGAGCTTTGTGCTACACCTCCTGTAGCATCGGCATCGGGACAGTTTCTTAGTGACCAAGTCTAAACCACTTCAGTTTCTCAGATACCTACTTTGCTTGTTACCATTCCCTCAGGCTGTGACTGTTCCATGTGGTGGTTTGGTATCCTTCAGGACTCTCCAATTGTCTTCTGTCTATGATTCCCTGAGTTTCTGAGATGCTTACTATTGGAAGTCTCACATTTGAATATCTTGAAATCGTCTATGCAAGTCCAGTCTCCTGTCTTCTGTAAGGAACATCCACCCTGCCTTCCAGACCTCAATACATTATTACATGCTACCCCACAGATTACCAATTAGTATATTGTTTCCCTCTTTTGACTTAGGTGACAATCCTTGGCACAGTTATTGGTGCTTCTACAGAGAAGAGCTCCCTGTGTCTGTGCCCTTCAAAACCCAGTGAGGAGATAGAAGTTATTATCACTACCACATAACACACTTGAGAACATCCATAGATTTTCTCAGACTACATCTAGAAACCAGCTCAAACGTAAGTAAAATGACTCATTCAGAAAGCTAGACTTCCTCTGGGCCAATGGTAAAATAAGAACACTTTCATTTCTACTCTGTAAATACTACCTCAAAAAACCCCACATTTAAACACCAGAAGTTAAAAGGAATAAAATTTCAGAACCCACATGATGCCTTTTCAAATCATAAGCTTAACATTATTAATATAATAAAACTACAGAAGTGGTTACTGATGAAAAATCTAAGTATTTAAAAAAAAAAAGCCTATCCCCAAAGATTAGAAACATTTATCAGAGGGGCTTATGTTTCTGATAAATATTTAAGCGTGGAAGGCAGAACCACTGAGAACAATAAATATTTTATAGCTGGCACTTTGTCAAACCTATAAGTGGCTCTGCCTTAGAATTTTACATCATCACTGAATTTACAGTCGTTTGATAAGTGGAACAGGACAAGAATTACTTCTTTCTAAATCTAAACCAGGTAATAAATCTAACATCAGGAATCTTCTTATTGTCTGTTATCATCTGATGACAATGCCTTTTGCCTTCATTGTCTTGGCAGAATTATGGTATGTAAAATCATAATGTCATATCACTCACAGTGATTTAACACTATGCAGCCCATACCATTTTAATCAATCAAAATTGTCTCTTTTTAGTGTAATGATTTTGTGGTGAGTTCCCTGTGTTTAATATGATATATGGCGCTATCTATCCGTTGATTTACTATTCTTTTTTAAAGTCTTGCAGCTCAGAGGGCTGTTCTTGCTTTGGGGTATCTTTGGAGTTAGCAAACAAGATTAATTTGTGATAATACAAGTTTTAATTTCTGTGGAAAATGAAAAATAAAAATTAAGAAGTGTTAGTAGCTAAAGCTACTTTTAGGTGCAAATAAAGGGTGATTTTGTGAATTAAAACCACAGAAGCCTTCGAATTTTCCACTCTGTGTTTACATAGGATCAGGTGTCTTTATTACAATACACAGGTATTCGGTGGCGTGCTTTGTTATAAATAAAACACTATTTAAAAAACTCAGGACAGTATTTTCCTCAAAAAACAGATGTTACACAAATTACTTCTGTAAAAAAATATGTAGAGCCAGTTGGAAGTGTCTGTCAATGTTTATAAAGCTATCCTACTAGAGATGAGCTAATAAAAACACAAAGTAATTTTCATTTCCCAACTACATTACACATTTAGGTTTGAGTAGAATGTGGTAGCATCGAACCACAAAATATAAGGGACCAAACAGAATCATTTCCCACCCACTCACAGCAGCAGTCATTTAAGGGCACAGTGCTTCAGAAGCCAGTGCCATGCAGTCCATGTAGACCACTCAGGGTCACTAAGGCAGCTTCTGTATGGAAGCTCTCCCACCTTATGGCTGCATCATCTGCTGCATATAGCCACCTGAAACGCTGAAGACGAGGCAAAAATTCTTCAGAATTCTGTGACCGTGATTACATGATAAAATTATGCACTTCCTCTGCTCAAAATCCCATTGACAAAAATGAGTTATATTTCTGCCCAGATGAAGACTAAAGGGGAAGTATATGCCTCCTGCATGTTTGCAAAGAAGAAAAAGGGTGAGTCTCAACACTTCTAGTCCAGGCATATTTGGGGGGTTACTCATGCACATGGGTGGATGTTCATGCAGATGTGTGTACCTGTGGGAAACACAGATCAATCCCAATGTATTGTGATATTTTTTGTTGTGGTTTGGTTTTAGGTTTTAGGTTTTTGAGACAGAGTTTCTCTGTGTAACAGACCCTTAGCTGTCCAGAACTCATTTTGTAGACCAGGCTGGCCTTGAACTCAGAGATCTTCTGCCTCCACATCTTGATTTCTTGAGGCAAGATTTCTTACTGCAACCCAGAGCTCACTGATTAAGCTAAGCTGGCTGACCAGTAGGTCAGTAGGGAATCCACATAGAAGTGGTCTGCCTCCCTGCCATTACACCTAGCCTTCTGGATTCTGAGATATGACTGCAGGTCTTCATGCTTGCCTAGCAAGTATTTTACCAACTGAGCCATCTCTCTCTCTTTTTATTTTTTTTTTAATGCTGGATTTAAAATCATCTCTAAGATTTCATCAAGTAAGGGTATTCTTACAAGTATCATTGTAGAACCAAGCATAGGGCCCAAGACTTGTAATCCTAGTGTTAGGAGTCTACATAGGAGAACCACAAGTTCAAGGCCAGCCTGGGAAATATAATGAGAATCTAGATCAAAACAAAAGCCTTTTAAGATTCTGGATGTCCATTGATAGTGACCCATTGTTTGCGCTAGCCTTGTGTATTAGTCAAAGGAACAGAAATGTTAGAACGAATATGTATTACAAAAGGGGTTCTATCAGATTGCCTTGTGTGGCATGGGCTGAATAGTTGAGCAATAGCTATATATGTATACTAGAAAAAAAAACTGTTAGCTGCTCATTCACAGACCCAAAAGGACATGCATGGTATGTACTCACTAATAAGTCGATATTAGCCAAAAAAAAGTACATAATACCCAAGATACAGTCACAGAACTCAAAAAGATAAACAAGCTGAAGGGCCCAAGTGAGGATGCCTCAGTCCCACTTGGGAAGGAGAAGAAAGCAGTCACAAGGGGGAGGGAGGGAGGGATCTAGGAGGGAGAGGCAATAGAGGAGAAGAGGGGGATATGATCTGGTATTTGGTTGGGGGAAAGGACTGAAGCCCTGAGGGCCAGCAGAAAGAATGGAAACAGGCAACCTCAGGAGGTAGGAGGTTTGGGGGAATGATGTACCAGAATGTACCAGAGACTGGGAGGTGAGACACTCTCAGGACTCAAAGGGAGGGATCTTACATGAAATGCCCTACATTGGGGAGAGAAACTTTGTAGAGCCCACCTCCAGCAGAAAGACGGGGCGTGAGGAATGGGGTTACCAACCCACAGTCAAAATTGTTTGACTCATAATTGTTCCTGTTTGAAAGAACTGTAGGGATGGAAATGGAGAGGAGCCTGAGGGAAAAAAGGTCCAGCAACAGGCCCAAAGTGGGATCCAGCTCAAGGGGAGGACCCAAGGCCTGACACTATTACTGAGGCTATGGAGTGCTCACAAAAAAGGGACCTATCCTGACTGCCTTCCGAAAGACCCAACAAGCTGCTGAAAGAGTCAGATGCAGACATTTTTACTCAACTTTAATGGACAAAAGCTGCTGCCCTCTGTGGTTGAATTAAAGAAAGGCTGGAAGAAGTAGAGGAGGAGGGTGACCCTATAGGAGGACCAGCAGTCTCAATTAACCTGAACCCTGAGATTACTCAGATACTGGACCACCAATTAGTCAGCATATACCAGCTGATATGAGGCCCCAACACATATACAGCAAAGGACTCTAGGGTCTGGTTTCAGTCAGAGAAGATGCACCTAACCCTCAAGAAACTGAAAGCCCCAGGGAGTTTAGAGGTCTGGTGGGATGGGGAAATCCCCATGGAGACAGGGGGTGTGGAGGAGGTATGGGATGTGGAACAATTGGAGGGTAGACCAGGAGGGGAAGAAAATCTGGAGTGTTAAAAAAAACGATTAAATAAAAAGAAGAAATATTTTTTTAAAAAGCTATCATGTGTCTATTTCTCATTAAAAGTACAGAACGACTTCAACTTAGTCACAAAATATCTCACTAAGTTCATGCAATTCAATAATTCACAGTGCTAGACACAGGTTGTCCCAGCACAGAAGAAAAATATACATAGAGTGGGAAGGAGCTGACACCTTTCAATTCTTACTGCATGACATTTGCACTGAGTCTATCACTGCAAGTTGACTAAATATAGTGAAATAACCTCCATTCACAGATTTAAACTACACATGTAGAAAAATAATTTACCAATTTGCATTGCTACTGAAATTAGTTTATTAATTCTAACTCTCAAGCTTTTTACATGTTCTGTACTATCATTAGAAACCAGGGTGAAGAATGGATGTTCTCAGTCTGGTCTTGCCCCTGAAGCCCTCTTCCTCCACACAAATATAGCAGTACGAACAGCAGTTGTGTGTTCACGTTAGTCATCTGATTTGCTTGGGGTTTTTTTCCTCTTTTTTGTTAATTTAAATAAGCTTTGTTAATTTAAATAAGCTTTGTTAATTTTCTGACAATTTCATACAATGTAATTGCATCCTATTCAACCCTTTCCCCAGTTCCTCCAAGGCCTACCCCAACCTGTCTACCAAAGGTCTTGTCCTCTATTTTGTAATCCACCGAGTTCAACTTGTGGTGTCTAAATACTTGTTAATGGGCCTTACCCTGGAGTGGGAGTCACCCACTAGGGCTCACATCCATAGAGAAAACTGACTTTCCCACTCCCAGAAGCTACCAATTAGCTCCTCATGTAACCCACTCCTTGTTAGCATGCTGGGATTTTGTCTGGTTTGAGATCTTGGGCATGCTGTCACCTTCGTGGGTTCATATGTATAACGTCCCAGTTTTATCCAGAAAATGTTGTCAATTATAGTCTTTCACCACTCTGGCTCTTATAGTTTCTCTTTCTCCTCTATGAGAATTCTTGAGCATTTGGAGAAATGGTCTGATACAGCTGAGGTAAGCTAATTTCCAGTAATAATGAGAAAAGTGTATGAGAATCCAGCCACTTATCAGATGAGTGTGTATTCATACTGCTCTGTTCCTAGCAGTGTGGCACTCTATGAATGTGACAATAGTGGAAGAAACAGAAGTTTCTTCTTCTTCTTCTTCTTCTTCTTCTTCTTCTTCTTCTTTTTTTTTTTTTTGATCTTATTTATTTTCTTATGGATACTTTATTTACATTTCAAATGTCATCCCCTTTCCTGGTTTCCCCTTTGGAAACCCCAATCCCATCACCCCTTCCCCTGCTTCTATGAGGGTGCTCCCACACCCACCCACCCATCAATGCCTCCCTGCCCTGGCATTCCCCTCCACTGGGGCATTGAGCCTTCACAAGACCAAGGGTCTCTCCTCCTATTGATGTCCCACAAGGCCATTCTCTGCTACATATTCACTGGATCCATGGGTCGCTCCATATGTACTCTTTGGTTGGTGGTTTAGTCCCTAGGAGCTCTGGGGAGTCTGGCTGGTTGATACAGTTGTTCTTCCTATGAGGTTGCAAAAAAGAATGGAAACAAAAAAGTAAAGAGAAATATAAATAAATGGGAATAATATTCTATATCATTGTGAAGAACATAAATTCAAATGATTGAATAATGACAAAAGTGTAGTGTGGAGCTTCCTTGAAGTAGATATTAGAGTTGGCTCGGAGAAATGGCATGTGTGCCATCGCAAATATGAAGAGACAAACCTCTGTGGTATGAAAAGGAGACGTTCTTAATCCAACAGTCCCTGGGCATATTGGGAAAACTACCAAGGTCACAGTCAGAAGAAAATGGAACCAACAAAGTCTATCTCATCAAGAGATAATTTTTTTTTTTTATAAAACAGACTAAAGGCAACTCAATATCAATGATTTTCAGATTCACAAGACTTAGAAGAGAGCCACAAGGTCATTAATAGCTAACATTAAACAAACTCAGTGGGCTTTATAAAACAACAAAGAATATGAGCATCTGTACTTCACACTTAAAGAACATTCCAGAATGGGTTTGAGTAGCTAAAATTGTTAAATGATTTGTGTGTGTGTGTGTGTGTGTGTCTGTGTGTGTGTGTGTCTGTGTGTACTTAGGGGTGTGATTGGCCCTAAGTAGATCATGCAAGATACTAAGGATCTCACAAAATTTACAACTTAATGAAAAAGAAGCAAAGGATCTACTCCTTGAAACTGAAAGTTTGAGCGAAAACAAGATGAGTGCTGATTAACAAGGAGACAGACGATACCTCAAAGTCAGAGAAGATGAATTAGCAGCAAGCAATATTAATCAGGAAAGAGTACATTTTACTTGGAAGTCTGAAATGAACATCAAAGACTTCTTTGAGAGATGCTAGAAAAGTGTCAAATCAAGAAGCTTTATGCGGAGGAAAGAAACAGACAGGGAACAAAATGTGGTAATTGTTTCTACCAATCATATGTTAATTAAGAAACCATCATGATGTGTGCACACCAGTGAGAATTAAGTGGAATCAGTGAGTTACGCTGCATTAAAGAAAAAGGAGGAGAACATGAAGTTAGGAGGGAAATATTAGAAAGTTTGAGTGATGCAGGAATAAATGGGGATACATTTGACTAAAATATATTATATACATGCATGAAAAGTTTTTATAGTTTCTTCACGTTGTTTTAAGTTAAATACCTTGTCACACATAACAAAAAGAAGACAAAAATCAGTATCTTCCTCTTAGACTTGACTTTGCTGTTATGGCATCACTAACTTCACCCATATTTTGTCAGCAAAAGGCTGAAGATAAGAAATAATTTTCATTTTAAACACAAAATATCCTGAGTTTTTTATATCTCTATAATTTTGTTTTAAAACTATTCCCTACATTTTTCTGAATCTTGTTCAAAACTATTCAGTTTGGAGTATGAAAACTAGCAATCTTCTCACATCTTTGTTACAAAATTATTTTTAAATTATTTAGTCATGTCTGACTCTTCTCAGTTAGGTCTGTGTGTTCCTTGGGTCCATTTTTTGCTGGTCATGTTACTGCTCATGACAATTTTGATAAACTGTCCTGGGACATATAATAAGACCATCCTTTCTCTCCAGCCTTCACCAAGACTTCTCTAACGTGTTCCTTGCTTTTGTTCAAGATCTTGACAACAGATCATTCAGGGTTCTATCCATCAGGTGAATGGTCTCTTTGATGTGCTGATGATGCCATCTTTATCATTATCCTCTTTATCCTACATCTTCATTTGTGGTTTTATAAAAAACAGGGTCTTATTTCATAATTCAAGCTGACCTGAAATCAGAGCAATCCATTTGTCTCAGTGTGCTGAGTACTGGGATTGCAAGCAGGCATCACCACGCCAAGCTTCCGTAAGACTCTCCTGGCTTCCATAATCCAGTATCGAAATCAATGCCTTATACCTGAGGTTTTTGTCATGGGGAGAATTCCAGTTTGAGAAAGAAAAATCTATACCAGAAGTCATTCAGAAATTAAGAGCCACCTTAGAATAGCTGAGAGGAGTTAACAGACAACAGTCCAGGTTACCTTACATGGATAGTTGGTTTTCAAAACGTCAGAAGTCCACAGAATTGACGTTACAAACATTTCTGTAGTAATGTTCATTTTGATTAGAAACCTGTCTGCTCCTGACAGCTTCCTGTATTGGATTCTAAGAAGAAATTGAGCATCTTTGGAGTTACTCCAGTTGTGTGGTGACAGCCACTAGGCAAGAATTGCCTCTTTCCATATACAGACAAATTAATGTCCAGAAAAGGACACACCTGCAGAATAGTCGACTATTTATATCTGCTTGGACAGAGTAATCAGCCCTTAATAATTCTGCATCACCAAGGTCTGTCAGATGATTCTGGGCCAGAAGGCTGAAGATTTGATGCTCCAACGTTCGGTAGAATAGGGGCTTTCCAGGTCTTCAGCAGTCTCTATAAATTGGCTAAGTCTTAGAAGCTATGTTTAGTGCTTCCCATAATTTCAGTTAACTCAGTCATTCTGGATTTCTGACGGGGTTGAAGACCTATAGTCTCATAGCCAATCCTGGCTATTTACTTTGAGAGAAAAGATCTGAGTGGATGGTTTTCAGCTGACATTCATTCTAAAGCCAAGAAAAAAGCCAGGTTCAAAACTAAGTGTTTTAGTTTGGAGAGATGACAGAGGTTCTGGTTAGTCAACAAAATGATGGACTGGGTATTAGGACTATCTTGTACCTCACTGGTACAATTAGGAATAAGTATGCTTTAATTGTATTGTGAGAAAAAAGTTTTAACAGGAAGGGTGATATGTAGGAGGAGCTAAGGGGGAAGGAGTACCGAGAGGAAGAGATGGAGTAAGGAGAGGAGAAGATGAAGGAGAGGAGAAGCTAGGTGATGAGAGAGAAAAAGAGGGAGAAAGAGAGGGGGGACATGGAGGCAGATGTCCACGTGTCTCCACCAGTCAAAGATAGTTGATATATCTAGGTTGGGTATTGGGTTACACTTCTGATTGAGCATTACCAAACTTATAAAGCCTTTGATTAACATTTTTAAAAAATTGTATAAAAGCAAAAAGGAAAAGGGGGTATGGGATAGGGGTTTTCTAGGGAGGGGAAATGGGGAAAGAGGATGGCATCTGAAATGTAAATAAAATATAAAAAAAAGACAAAAGAAAAGAAATTAAGAGCCACCATGAAAATGTGGGGAAGGGGATTTACTGTTGGAATTCGATTTTATGTAATAATTTGTACCTCTTTCTCTTTTCCTTGTGTTTGTCTTGCTAGTTTACCTTTCGATAAAACATCCTTTCTCTATCAAGGTAATAATATTAAAATTTAGATATAGTTTCTGTGGCTTTCATTTTGGGAAGGGGATTGTGGCTTACTCTCTTAGTTACTTTTACATTGTTGTAAGGCACTATGATCAATACAACTTATAAAAGAAAATTTTAATTGGGACTTACTGTTTTAGAGGGTGAGTCCATGACCATTATGATGGGGAGCAGGAAGTGGGCGGGCAGGCATGTGCTAGAGCTGTACCTGAGATGACAGCTTACATCTTGACTCATATCCACATGGCAGAAAGAGATAACTGCAAATAACATAGGCTTTGGAAACTTCAGAGCCAGACATACATCCAGTGGCACACCTCCAACAAAAGCCACATCTCCCTATTCTTTGCAAACAGTTCCACAACTGGAAATCACCACACATACCATGATTTATCTTCAGGCTTTGAATGGATCTCTAAGGTGGGCCTGAGAAGATATCCCTGTTAAAGTTGCTTGCTTACCATGAAAAGTCCTGTTTTCAATAGCAGCACCCCATAAAAGAGGCAAAGCATAAGTAAAGTGTCTGCCAGTAAATGGTAGAAACCTGGTAACATCTTCCTGGGGTTGATAATGTATCCACCCTTAGTGCTATTACAACTTACATTTTGCCTATGATCAAAAGAATTAAAGGGACCAATTTTTACTTTCTTCCAAATGAATGACTAGTTGGGTTAACACTGTTTTGTTAAATGAAACATTTATTCCCAGATAAGTATCATCTATTAAATCCTTCGCGTACTAGCTTGAGCATTCTATATTACTCTTTAAAAACACACATGTTTTTAAATATAAATATATAATAATCTCAAGCCAAACATGATGCATCACGTATACCACCAATGCAGCACTCGGGAAGCAGAAGCAGGACAGTGAAGCTCTAACACAAAATGCACAGAACTAAAACAATAGTATTTTCTGATAGTTTTTATTTTTAATGCTGTATATAATATCTACTAAGATAAATAATTCTCTCTGTTCATCTTTCCTACCTTTTGGGTTATTCTTTGTGGCTCATTTTTCCATGTCTAATTAGTATGATCCAGCGTAGTTTTAAATGTTTATATTGGTGATAGTTGGAATTCAGTTACATGTATGTATTAATTTGGTACAATTGATATTTAATACTATTAAGTCATGCTTTCAAGATCATAACATGATTCAAATTGGCTAATAGGCTTCAATAGACTTTATGGTGCTCCATAAATGCAGTTTCCTTCTGTATAAGTTTATATCTAATGATTTATAGTTTTCCTACTACTTTAGAGATGGGATTTCACCATGTAGCCCCCTGCTCCTCCAGTGCTGGGAATAAAGGTAGGTACTACCTCTAATGTTACTGAAGACTAAAGAAGTCAAGTGGAAAGTTTGGACATAGTTGCTGGATAATTGCAGGATCCACAAACAAGTATTTATTTTGAATCAAAGTGAGGAAATGAGCATTGGATCACTACATTGAAGAAGGCAAGATCATAGGCTAGTCCCAGTTTGGGGTCAGTCATAACATCAGCACTGAACAAGTAGGAGTGTCATAGCAAGACCATACTGACTAACAGACAAAAACAATGACCATCTAGAACATGGAACATTTTTTTAAGTAGATGAGAGAAAAATGTTGTTTTCATGGTTAAATGGCTTAAAATACTAACTGGAAGCAAAGGCAGGAAAATTGAATGTGAAATTTATGAGCACCCTCTGCTCACAGTTCAGCTGCTTCTTTCGTGACCTGCCTCTGTCTGAGGTCATAAGTGCCATTAACAGTGAAAGACATCAATTCTCCACTCATCTTCATTCAGCTTCATTTTTTATCTCATCCTGACAAGTAAAAATGCAACCATTGTCATTGGGAAAATTCTGTAATTAACGCTCAGAAGTTAAGAGCTTTTATCTTTTTTCAGAGGACCAGAGTTCGTATCTAAGCACCCACACTGGGTGGCTCACAACTGCTTACCACTCAAGCTCCAGAGCATCTGACGCCTCCTTGTGGCCTCCACGGGCATCTGCACACATGCGTGCATCCACATATAGAATAGCCGTGAATACATAATAAAATAACTCATCTGAGCTAGAAGTTAAATTCAGTGAAACAGGATTAGGTTAACATTTGCAAGGTCCTGTACTACATACCAAAAAGTGAAAGAAAACTAGGAGAGGGGAAGGAAACATAAATCTTCTAAAAAATAGCAATAGTCGAGCTAGAAAGCTGGTGCATCTTTTTCTGATAGCTGTAACTATTGTGTCTAACTTCCAAGTACATGTGACGGTGTTCACCTCAACAACTTAACAGTTTCAGTCAAGCTGATTTTGTATACTTCATAGCAACAGAATTTTATTTTCTATTAGAAGATTTTACTAATTGAAGAAATGTAGGAGGCCCAGAGCTCAGATGTTTAATCTCTACTTGATTTTAGGATGTTAAGAATGCTCATGACTCAAAGGGAGGTACCTTAGATAAAGCGCCCTACAGTGGGGAGAGGGAACTTATAGAGTCCACCTCCAGCAGAAAGACAGGGCATCAAGTGAGGGAAGGGGTTGCCATCCCACTGTCAGAAACTTTGACCCAGAATACTTCCTGTCTGAAAGAACTGCAGGGATGGAAATAGTGACAGACCCAAATTGGGATCCAGCTCAGGGGAAACCCCAAGGCCTGACACTATTACTGAGGCTATGGAACACTCACAAAAAGGGACCTGCCTTCCAAAAGACCCAACAAGCAGCTGCAAGAGTCAGATACAGATATTTGCACCAAACTAATGGACAGAAGCTGCTGACCTCCGCGGTTGAATGAGAAAATGGGAAAGCTGGAAGAAGCTGAGAGGGAGAGGTGGGGTTGGAGGTTGGGACATCTTCTTGGAGACAGGGGGAAGGGGGGGTGGATTTTGATGGATTAGGCCTTTGTTTTAGTTGTGGCAGGTGGTGTTGTTCACATGCTGAGTTTTACAACCTAAATGATACTTCCATCCTGGAGTCAGTTGTGCTAAAAGGTCTGAGGGCCTAGCTACAAAGGTCTGGGCTGTCGTGTGTGTGTGTGTGTGTGTGTGTGTGTGTGTGTGTGTGTGTGCGCGCGCGCGCGCGCGTGCATGCGAGTGCGTGTGTGTTGCCACACGTGCACAGGCCATTAGAAGGAACAGATCTAATAGAGCTAGACTTACCAGCAGACAAGAGCCACCCTATGCTGATGTTTCGAAGCCAACCCGTGTCCTCTAGAAACATTCTAAATCACCAACTCATCACTTCAGCCCCACGAAAATCTCTTCCAAAAATTGATTACCATGGCAGTAGTCAACTGAAGTTTTACACATAGTATTTTCTATGACTGTGAGATATGTTCTTATCTAGCTCTTGATTTTGTATACAAACCTTCACACACACACACACACACACACACCACGTATTATAATTTCTATTGCTCATGTCTTATAGAGAATGAATTTAAGCAGGTCTTATGGTATTCTTATTTTAAAAATAAAAACAGTCACTCATAGCAGCCTTTGATTACTTTGGAGCAGATATTTGTCAGTTATAGATATAGATGGTGATAAAATCCAAATTATTTAAGTAACCCATACAGTAAGAGCAGCAACTTGTCATAGCCTTTTTCAGGAAAATAAAACAAAATAAAAACTAAATAAAAAATAAAAACAGTGAAGAGGAACTGGACCATCTACCCACGCCTTTGCCTCTTCAGATTAAACGTCCCTAAGATGTTAGAGTGGCTTCGTTCTCATAGCACTGCCCTTACCCTGAACTGGGTGCTCTCTTTCCCCTATCGCTCCATCCCTTGTGGGTAAGGGCAGTTTCCACATGTGTGTCCACCAGCTGGAAGCACAGCAGCACCAGCTCCTCTCCCTCCCCTTACAGCTTACCCTCAAAACCATTTAAGTGTTATTCCAGGCATGGAGAGATGACTCTGTTCTTCCATAGAATCTAGGTCTGGTTCCCAGCACCCACATGACAGCTCATAACTGTCTGTCACTTCAATTCCAGGGGATGTGATGTGCCCTTCTGGCCTCTGTGGTCACCAGGATACATGTGATGTATAGATAAACATACAGGCAAAATACTCATACACATAAAATAAAAATAATTTTAAAAAACAAGTTAAATTTAAAAAGTATGCTAGTGTTTTCTACCAGTTTCTTCTTTCTAGTCACGTGCAGATTATTTCATAAATGATGTTTTATTGCATTATAATATTCAAACTTTATATCAAATTACTTAATTTGGGAAAGACTTCTATTTGAGCCTAGAGGAGGATCTGCTGAAGTCATTTTCCTCTAACCCAAAGATACTTTAGCGAGATGGCCCTGACATGTAACACGTTTCCTCTAAGTGCCTAAATTGAAAGTTGTTCAAGTGTTTTTATACTTATCAATTTAATTAACATTTACATGCCTGTGAGAAGCATCTTTTATGTCAATGTTTAATTCACACATCAGTAGGCACTAATGATAAGTACATTACCTTATCATCTTCCAGCAGTTAGGTACATCCGTGACATGCATCATCAAATTAAATAGATAAGTAATGTTCAAAGCTACTGCAATAAAAAATTATTGTGGCAATTACGAATGCTGAAAGTGAAGAGTTTTCATCAAATTGCTTTCTTGGCTTCCTATATTTTCATTAAAAATGACTGAGAAATTACAGAGACGTGTGCTGCGTTTTCACTCAATGCAAATCTAATTATATTTTACTGCAATTAATAACTAACTACTACAGTTAGCATTTTAAAATCAGAATAAATATATTCTTTCTGCCGCACTTGCCTGCTGTTTCTTACTAATGTTTGACAACAAAGAATGGATGCTTGTTTGGGTAAGACATTTGCGATTCCTAGTGGTACCACTGACTTCAGAGCAGAGACTTGAGGAGAGTTCAAGCTGCCTGCAGTACTAACGCCATAGCTGTTAACAGATTCCAAAAGGTGCCATTCATTTTATGAGATAGTGGCTCACAGTATAACCTCAGATCAGTTCTGCTTTCCTTCAGCCCTCCATTGATTTGATAAGACAAATTTCCTTCTGGCCTCTCAATGAAATTGGATTTTCAGAAACAAATAGTTTTCTTTGAATGGTATCTCATAATTTTCTCACTGTATTTACATTCTTCAGTATTCGTTAAGGGTGATAGCTCAATTCTTACACAAGTGTTAAATCAACACACACTTAACCAGAATAATAAAGCAGAATCCTTATGCACAGTCTGATATCTCAAACAGTATAAGAACAAGTATAAACAAAGCAGCCTAGTCTAGAAGTCAGACTTAAACTGGAATCTGTGACTCTCACGCATATGTAGTAGGGGTTTGTCCATTTTACTAAATGCTACAGGCCTCGGTTTATGTACCAAACAATGTAATTTTGCTGTTACCAATGACTGATGATATTTTTGGAAAATAATATATTACAGCATTCCTTCGCATTGCTCTAGAATACTAACAGTGTTACCTTAATAGTAAAATGTGTCATTTTTAAATAAAAATTAAAAAAACAGAGATTTCATAATACATTCATCTTTTAAAATGTATTCTACTGCGGTATCTTTGCTTATCTGCCTAAGTCTTTGTAAGTACAATTGCTCTCATTTGCATTTACTTTTTATTTTATTTTTATGTGTGTGATTGTATGATGTGTTTGTGTGCATATTCAGATTTCTAGCACCAACATTACAGGCCCTACCTATAATCCCAGTACTGGCAAGTGGAAGCTGAAAACGTGGATCCCTGGATGCTCCCCAGCCGGTCTACCCAGATCAGTGAGCATAAGGCTTCATGAAGGATGTTCTCAGAAAATAACATCAAGATCAGTAAAGGAAGACACATAAAATTAACCTCAGGCTATACATATATAAATGCACACATGCGCACAAACACACGTACACACAAGACACTGCTTTTTGACCTAATTATTCATGCATACTCTCTTCTTTACAGATTTGGAGAACTCTAAATTTTTATTAAACATTACCAACATTTAAAAGGATAGGTGAAAAGAATACAAAAATAGCCATATATAATAAGTTTTTATAAATAGAAATTACAAAACTTTCAAAGTCTTTTAGGAGTCCCTACCTTTATTCCAGGAGTCACTGCCAAAAAAATTTCTATGCATCTAATCTCATTGTTTTTCTCTATAACTTTGTATGTTGCATTAATTTATTTGGGTCTATAGTAAGTTCATACTGATGTCTTTATATGTGTTACAATGCTGTGTTATTCCATTGTATAAACAAAGCACAATATAGTGTGCATCACAATATAGTTGCAAGGATATACAGATTTTCTTCACCTTTTAAATAATCATTTCCATTTATTCTTTAAAAATTTCATATATGCATACAATGTATTTGGATCACACTCATCCCCCCAACTCCTTCCAGATATAATTAATCCATCACCACACACCTTCTCCCAATTTCATATCTTTTTGTTCTACTTCACCAAATACAATTAGTGTCAGCCATATGCTCATGGGTTGCAGCCATCTCCTGATAAGTGATCAACCTGCCAGGGACTATGCACCTAAAAAAATCTGGTTTTCCCTCTACTAACATCCATCACCTGTTAATACCTTCTCAGCTATGACTCAGTGCTTGGGAGTTTCCTCCCTCATTTGTACTGGAATATTGCCTGGCTTGATCTTGCACAAGTCTTGTGAGCTCACAAGTGCAGTTGTCCTGTCATGGTCAGAAGACACTCATTGCCACACTCTTCCCCAGCTTCTTGGTCTTAAAATTTTTCTGCCCTTTCTTCCAAGATGTTCCATGACCCTTTGGGAGAGAGGTATAATATAGATGTTCCATTAGTGACTACATTTCTGGGTTTTTTTATTTCAAAAATGCTGCTGTGAAATTACTGAACATACCTCCTAGTATATTATTCAAAAGCTGATGTAATCCATCTACCATCAAAGCTGGGAATCATGAATTATATTATATTTTGATATTTTAAAATTCTTGGACAAGTGTCAAATCACCTTCCAAAATATATACATATTCATACACACACACACACACACACACACACACACACGTGTGTGTGAATATATATATATATATATATATATATATATATATATATACATATATGTGTATATATATATATATATATATATATATATATATATATATATATATATGTTTTGACCAGTTCTTAGATGTTCATATACTTCCACATGTGACAAATAGCACTTAATAAATCCATTGAGACTCCCTCTGTGGTTGGTATGGCAACAAGAATACCAAAACTATCTTAGTTTCCTAAGACTGAGAATTTTCTGAGACATACTCCAAGTAGATTTAACTCAGAGAAGTTTCTGGTAAACTAGGGCGAGGTCACCCTAAGCCAGCATCCTCACCACCAGAGGCTTTCCCAAAACTCAGTAGTAACTAATGTCTTACTGCCTGGCACAGTGCTTAAACGTTGTGAATATTGCCCTGTGGTTGCACATGGTGATTCTCCCTCCAATAACTTATAAATTTCATTGCTCCCTCTATGTAATATCTACTATCTAGTGAGTATAAACTATCCCATTACGATGGTAGTTTTTATTTTACTGATGGGTTTGATCATGATTTCATGATTATAATTAGCTATTCACATGCCTTTCATGACATTTTTTCATAACCCTAGAGAGAGGCTGATATGACTACCTAGGCAAGAAGACTGAAGGCTATTCAATCACTCCTTTCATAATAGTCATTAAAAGAACACAGCTTAGACAAGTGTCCCTGCCAGTGTGGTTCAGCGTGAGTGAAGTCTTACACTTCCAAATGGATCATCCAGGAGCATCTATAACAACTGGTGGCTAACAAAAGCCTTCCTTCACTTTCAATATGAGATTCTTGAGTTTCCTGTGTCATGTCAAATAAGAAAATAGCAAATATATTGACTTATATTCAATATAATTCTGAACAATATAATTTTTATTATATATATATATATAATAATATATTTCAAACATAATCTGAACAAAAGATAAAGTGTATTCTGATGTTTCTTCACTGTAAAACCATAGCAACAGATATTGCTTACATCTTCATGTTGTGGAAACAGATATGCATATGCCCTACTCTAGACTACTCTGATGACTAAATTGAACAAAAAATAATTTGCACATTATGTACATTATACGTTTCTATAATCTGTGTACATTATACATTTGCATAATCTGTGCAAATCATCATCAGTACAAAAATCTGGATGAAACTAGAGCAACCTTAAAAGTCATAACAAATTGAGAAGGAGGTGGAGATTTAAAATGAAGAATCCGAATTGGCACTTGTTTACCTTTTGATGTTTTTTAATTGTGTCCTGGGGAAAGGTGGACTGAGTGAAAGCATATCAGAAAGAGTGCTATGTGCTCTCTGGCTCAGACTTGTGAGCTGCTAACATAACTGTACACAGTGGTTCAAAAGAGTTTGTTCATCTTCCATGGTTGACGTGGAAAAGCAAGAATTTTAACTGTAATTAGCAATGTTGTTGCAGGTTTTATACTCCAATAAGTATGCATGGTCTTTTTGAAACCTGAGCATCTAATAGCAATATTTTGTTTGATCTCATGATTTCCTGATTGTGAATAAAAGAATTTCTGTGAAAATGCATGGTATGGTATTCATAAATGTTTTAGTTTCTGAGTAATCCAAGTAAAGGCAGGAGGCAAGACAAAATGGGAAAATTAGTAAAATGTGAAAATTGGATTTATTCTTAAATCATGGACTGTCCTTGTACAATGTCAATGTAAACAGTAATGATGAAAATTCAATTTTACAGATTCATACTTATAGATGTGTTAAACAGAAGAGCAGCCACAAATTTGAGAAATAGATCAAGGGTACATCTTCTAGCAATGAAGAATGTGTCTTCTGAAACTAGGGACTGAAATGGAAGTCTGTTCTATGCCCACACTGTACAGCCAAAGGTCCTGGAGCACTGATGCATTACGTATTCCATGTAGGCCCACAGCATCGGCTGCTTTGACTGGAATGGTATAAAGCCACTCAAAATATGGTTATTCCTGAATATTATAACTTACAAATTCAAGAAAGTACCATTGAATCCCCAAAGACTTGAAGTGCCATAACAAAGCCTTGAAAGTTTTGAACAAAGAGAACTTATACATCTTATTAAAAGAAACTATTTTCAGAATACATGGCTCAAAAACAGCACAATAAACGATAAAAGGAGAGACTACATCATGTAATAGAGAAATAAGTTCATACATCCCATTGACTGATAAAGAATATAAAGGAATTAAAGACAAATTTTATCCTCT
Source organism: Arvicanthis niloticus (assembly GCF_011762505.2). Taxonomy (NCBI): domain Eukaryota; kingdom Metazoa; phylum Chordata; class Mammalia; order Rodentia; family Muridae; genus Arvicanthis; species Arvicanthis niloticus. The sequence continues at coordinate 6,687,904 of NC_133437.1, forward strand.
TAACTCTTTATGTCCACCCAGCTCCTCACTGGTGCTTATTTATAATAGGGCATGTGAAGCCCAGGATGCCTCAAACTCACAATTCTCCTCCTTCAGCCTTCTGAGTGTCAAGACTATAGTCATGTTTCACCATGCATCACATCTAGCATCTTCTATTCATCTCCTGAGCCAGGAAGACAGGATTTCAGCCTTCATCTTTTGCAGAAAACCACATGCTGCTTAATTTAACAAAAATATCAACAGTTTTTGATCTACTATTGTTTTGTTTGTGTTGCTTTTTACGTTTTTGTTTTTGGTTCTTCCAGAAATAAAGGTCTAGAAGAAATTCAGAAATGCAGAAAGTAGGAGTATTCTTTTTCCCAAGGGAAAAGAACAGTACACTGTCCAATATTAATATGGGGAGGGGGTATTTTCTGATACAGGATCTCTCTATGTAGTACTGGCTGTTCTGAAGCTCACTCTGTAGACCAGGCTAGCCTAAAACTCCTCCTGCTTCTGCCTCCCAAGTGCTAGGAGTAAAGGTGTGCACCACCACCACCAGTTTGATCTAATACTGTTAATGACAGGTGTTAATAATAGGCTGTGAATATAGTTCGGAGATAAAGCACTTGCCTAGAATGTTCAAAACTCCAAGTCTTGACCTTTAACACGCAAAAATAAATTTAATTAAAGGTTATGAGCACAGAACAACAGAAAATGAAAGTCTGATAATTACTTGAGTAATCTGGGAATATAAATGACCCAGACGTTAAGAGAACTTGCTTTCTTGCTGAAGACCTGGGTTTGGTTCCTAACATCCACGAGGCAGCTCAAACATCTGTAACTCCAGTTCCAAAGGATGTAATTCCCTTTTCTAACTTCTTCAGGCACCAGGCACACATGCAATGTAGACACACACTCATACGCATAAAATAAAAAAAATAGATATTTTTATAGAATTAAATAACCACTTGGATATTAAAAAACTTAACTACCATTAAAGTTAAAATATCACAATTTTAATGAATACTTTGAATGAAATATTTATATTTTATTTATTTGTTTGTTTGTTTGTTTATTGTTTTACTTATTGTTTTACATATTATTTATTATTCTATGAATAATACATACATTGTTTTAGAGATTTTTATAAGCTGTATCCTTTAACTTAAGTAGCCAGGTCCACGTCATATAGCACTAGGACCTAAAGGACCCATGACTAATTCCTAAAAGCATGGGACCATGGAAATCTTTTGCTGGAAAAGTAACTCTCTTTCTCTCTTGATAGGACCCATACATATCAGTCCTCAGTGACACTACATGAAGACATGTTCACACTCTATAAGACAGGATTGTGAAACTACTGTTATATAAGGTTACACATAAAAGGGGATGTGTACTCGTGGATAATACAGAAAATAAATGTCCTTCTATGAAAGAAAGAAAGAAAGAAAGAAAGAAAGAAAGAAAGAAAGAAAGAAAGAAAGAAAGAAAGAAAGAAGCAATTTGTACTTTTAAAAACTGAAAGATTTGACAAAATACCATACAAAGACGAATGCTAAGGAACTCAGTGGGAATGGGATTTGGCAGGAGTCTAATTAGCTGTATCAACAGAGAGACTTGAGTTGGTCTGGGCAAACACAGGATGCTTTTTGAGTGGAAAGCAAACAAGTGCACTGAGGTACTATACCAATCCCATTTGTTCTAACATTGACCTTATAATAATTAAAAATTGATGCTTGCAACATAATACAGCTGTGCAATCATATTTAAACCTAATCATTTCATAGACAGCCGAAAGTTGTACAAAAAGGTCAAAAACACTTTAATTTCATGACAGTAAATTTACTCTTTATTCCCAAAGTGAAAAATGTCTAATTTCTAAAAGAGCAAACCAATAATTACTTATTATAAAGCTATTTTAGTCAATACTTAATTTCGCTATATTGATTAGTATTTAGACATTTAAAATGTACCCTACAGCAAGAATATGTGTTTACAATAGTGTTCTCCCTCCTGATATTTGTAAGTATTACCAGTATTGATTTGAGACATGTTTCAAAAATGTCAAACTTAATAGTAATCATATAAAGGGAGTTTGACTCTTTTAAAACTGTAATTTAAGTTTAAAATATTTGAATAGTGGTATCTTCAAAGATATCATTGTATCATGATAATTATTTCTGCCACTATATATTTTAACAAGTGTTCAGGTAAACTTCATTTTACATTCTACCTCTTCCCAAATCTAGCATGAAAGAAAACATAAAAGTTATCAATTCTACCATTCAGAACTAGAATAAAATGACTTTTCCTTATTGCATGTGCTTCTGATTATAAAATAATGGCTGGGATATGATCTCCCCTTAACTTGCATTCAGTGTAACTTTGAGCTCTTTGCAATAAAAACAAAATGATGCTTCATCAGGATGTGTCTGGGACTACCAAGGCAATTTACAAACTTTCCATCATTAAGTCTGAAACATCACTGTGAGACAGGTATTAATATAGCACTTCTCTCTTGAGAAGTCCAATGCACTTTGCATAATGGTACTTTATTAACTTTGCCTAGAGCTGAGAACAAAGGCTGAGATGTCTAACCATGTCCCTCACTCACAGAGATGCATAAAACAAATAGAAAATGTGATTCCATGTGGTTTATTGCTTTCATTTGGGTTTTGATTTTGTTTAGATTTGGAGTGGAAGTCCTTATGATTTGTGTTTGTTTGTTTGTTTGTTTGTTTGTTTGTTTGTTTTAATACAGAATTTGCTTTGTGGAGCTCACTTCAGAGCTCAGGGTAGCCTAGAACTCACAGTGATTCTTTTGTCTCCCAAGTGCTTGGATTACAAGCATAAGCCACCATATCTTGTTTAGTCAAATGTTTTAGATTTACTTTTTCTTCTAATCTGAGGCCATTCCTGAAGAAAGGGTTAATTGGAACCTTTAATACATTGTGCCTTTATGAATATTTTCAACAGGCTTAAAATTTGTAAAAGTGACATGGGGCTATGAAGTCAGAATTAAACATTTAAAAAGAGAATTAATCCCATTAGAACCTAAGTAATAGTTGACTAGGAAAGTAGAAGAAATTTGAGTGTGACAATCAGCTTTTTCCTTTATTATAATGTACTAAGAAAAAACCCACAACTTGACTCTCATCCTGCACATTGAAACATTTCTAGAAAGTTCATGAATTTCTAAGTAAGAGTACAACTCTGCAACAGGGAGATGCCTGTAGAGGCTGCAGAGTGCCCAGCTATACTCCAAGGCCAGTCACGCTTTTAAGGGCACTGTGTGGCTGTAGTCAACTTCCATAACAACTCTTTGATATCAGTGATAGCTAAGATGAGTCAGGCTCAGAAAGTTGAGTTTGCCCTGTATCACATACTTGCTCAGTAGTGCAACTATAATACAAACCAGGCAAGAAGTCTGGTTCTACAATCCACAGTTTTAAGAGTTGTTCTCAAACTGGTGCAATCATTTTCAGCTACCCTCAGTCCATAATACAATGTCCTAGGTCACTATGGAATGTTTGCTCAAGTTCATAAATTTAAAATACTGTGCTTGTTCCTAGGACATGGTCGCAGGAGGCAGAGCAATATAGTGCATGGAGACCTTGGCATCAGAACAGGTGTCACATCACAAGCTTCTTCTACCTAAACTGTACAAAATGTAAATAGTACAACCTTCCTCCAAAGGCTGTGCTGGGAATAAAATTAACATTCAGTACATATATAGAGCCTGACCTGACCTGTCAACATGCAGCTACTCAAGTCAGATAAGAATAATCTAAACCACTTTCAAAACACTGAAATTCACAATTACCAATGAAGTTAGCACATTTCACTACTAGTGACAAACCAAGTTCATCTGATTTTTTTTAATTAAATATATGCTCTTACCAGTATGTATAATCTCATTTAGTTACCAGAACAAACCTATAACTTACATGTTGTTGGGTCTGCTTTTACATAAAAAAAATAAGCATTGATGTTGTAAATAATATGATGGTATATCTATAACTGTGCCTCAACAAAGAATAAAATAGGAACTAATAAGGAAGTTGTTTGATGAACTCTTCCAAACTCACAAAAGTATAGAACCAAAAAAGTCCTTAAAGTTCACCTTTATCAGCCTTTCGTGTAATAAGAGCAAAGCTTTGGCCAGAAAGAGTAGTTAGAAGATCAGAAATGAGGGAAAGTATTGTCAAATGTATTCCCTGTGTTTTTGTTCCAGCTGACTGCGCTGTTTCTACAGTAAGAGCTACCATGGTGCACAACAAAAGTGAGGGTCAGGACAGGAGCCTTCATGGGGCACAGTATTAGAGGAGAGGTAAGCAAGGAGGCTACGTTTGAGGCTGGACCAATGTGAGTGATTGAGGTTCTGTTAAGCAGATTCACCCCCAATATAGTATTCCCAGATCTAAACATCCCACGAAGGCCAGCTTCTGTACTACTCATAGAAATCTACTGGAAAGGGGGAAATGCTATAATCTTTTGTTCATGACCGCTGCCGTTTCTAAACATGAAATGCCCTAGTTATAGACAGGAAAAATACTTCTTCTTGAGTTAGGACACTATGTCTTCTTTCCTTCTACTAGAGCAAAATAGACACTTTGTCATTTGCATGATAGTCTAGGGTATGAGTTAATCCCATCCTTTCCCCATATCACTCAAAGAATGTCATTCGGAACTGATGGTGACACATGCGTAATGTCCACATCATAAAAATAAGATGACGGAAGGAATGCAACCCTTCCCTCTCTTGGTAATCCAGATAAACCACATATAAAGGGTGACACTGTCGATGATAAGGGTCCTGCTTATATGAATGTAGAAAGCAGTGAGACATAATCCTTGGTCATGGTGGCACAATATATATTACTAAAAGTGCATACTCACAATCTACAGTGTGACAATTCCTCACTCTAACTTGTAACAACTATCACGTGAGCATAGGCCTTTCTTTTACGCTACCCCAACAACTCACAAGGTTGAGCCATCTAAAGCTATTTTCTGCATTCAAAGCACACTATTCCATTTTTTTTTTTTTTTTGAGGCAATGGTTGTTTCACCCTATTTCCTCTTCTTGTAGCCTCAGTGAAAACAGGAGGAATGTTTAGACACGTTATGTTAGTGAAGTGATTAGTGGTAAGAGGCAGTTGATCAGGGACAAATGCAGGAAAGAACAGAGGAAGACAACAACAGAGAAAGACTCATTGTGGCCTGGAACAGCGCATTGTTTTAGAAAACACAGGCAGACAACAGCATGGCACAGACTGTACAATAGGGCATGCTAAAGTGTGTGCTCAGAATCCCCACTGCCTCTCTGCTTCTGCTGCTTCCATATAAATGACTTCCAAAGAAACACACCATCCTCTAAGCTGGCTCCAGGCAGGGTTCCAGTCCTACTCTATAACTTTACCTGAGTAGTAAGACAGCTTTTCCCCCCATTCCTAACCCTGTCTTTCTTCCGTAGCTTCACCACCAATAAGGAAACCATCTTTAGAAGGGAATCATAGTGACCCACTGACATTTTAGAGTAAGGCGTAATTAATATTACCAATTTAAAAATGTTGATTTGTCTTGCATAATCTCCTTGTCAAATATAGAAATTAAAATGTTTTTTAAAAGCCCCATACTGCCCATCCAAGAAGGAAACACCCCAAAAGGGGGAAAAGACTCACCCAGAAAATAAGAAAGGTTGAGAGCTGGATGCTCTCTGAGAAGGAATGGAGTTGTCTCTGATGCCCTGAAATAAAAATACAGTGAAAGGCATATATATGAGTACCTTAGCTGCTTCAATGTAAATTTTTGAAATTAAACTTCCCAAGCACTAGTTTCTGCTGCCCTCCTTGTTTCTAAGGTACATTTGCTGTTCCCAGAACCAGACAAGAACCATCTTGCTTTATTCTTTATCCATCTTTACTACACCTACTAACACATCAAAAAAGGTTGGCTTTTTCCATTCATTCTCCTGGCTCTCAGGGCTTCTCTCCTGTCTCCTCCCATACGTGATCCTGCCCCCCCTTTCCCCTCCCCCTCCCTCTTCTTCCCAGGTCCCTCCTCCTTCTGCCTCCATGATTGTTTTCTTTCCCCCTTCTTAGTGGGATTGAAGCATCCTCATTTGGGCCTTCCTTCTTGTTAAACTTCTTACAGTCAGTGGGTTGTATCATGGGTATTCTGTACTTTTTGGCTAATATCCACTTATCAGTGAGTACATACCATGCATGTCCTTTGAGTCTGAGTTACCTCACTCAGGATATTTTCTAGTTCCATCCATTTGCCTGCCAATTTCATGAAGTCATTGTTTTTTATAGCTAAGTAGTATTCTACCCTAGCATGGCTGTCTCTAAGAGGCTCTACCATCAGATGACTTAGACAGATACAGATACTTGCAACCAACCATTGGATTGATGATGGGGGCCCATATGGAAGAGTTAGGGGAAGGATTGAAGGAGCTAAAGGGAATGGCAACTCCACAGAAAGAACAACAGTATCAACTAACCTGGACCCTCTGGGAAATCCTAGAGACTGAGCCACCAACCAAAGAGCATACACAGGCTCGTCCATGGCCCCTAGCACATATGTAGGAGAAGACTGCCTTGTCTGGTCTCAGTGGTAGAAAATGAGCCTGATCCTGTAGAGAGTTGATGCCCCAGGAAAGGAGGATGCTGAGGAGTATGAGGTGGGGGTGGATGGGTGGTTGAGGAGATGGAGTCGGGGAGCACCCTTCCAGAGGCTAAGGGGTGGGTGGATAGGGTGCAGAACTCAGGGAGGGGAAAGTGGAAAGAGGACGACATTTAGAATGTAAATAAATAAAATGTTTATTTTAAAAAAGAACCTCCTCCCAAAAATCTATTTTTTCTTCACTTCTCTTGAAATTCTACTGCCTTCTTCTCCCCCATTGTACACCAATTTTGTTATTGTCCTTACAATTAGCTCTCTAAATACAGCATCATGGCATTTCCAAACAATCCATTACCTAACAGATTTCTTCTAGTTTGCTGGGACTATGCCTCAACATGTCTGTTTTGTTACAAATATTCTGATTCTCCCTTGCTGAACAGACTAAGATGCTGCAAACGTACACCAAAGTGCCTTTGATCTTATCTTCTGTCCCCCTAGGCTCCAGCCAAGTCATTGCTGACCCTCTGTAAACACTGCCTTCATTCCTGACATCCCTTTTTTTCTATAATGCCATCTTATCTTCCAGAAATCCCAGCCCCTACACAAACACACACACACACACACACACACACAAGAAATAAAGAGTGAAATGTCAGATCACATTCAAAACAATTAACATTCTAGACTATTCACAAAAAAGTTAGTATTTAATCACAATAATTAATTCATGTTCAGTAAGACTAGTAGACAAAATATGAAGGTTTTATTTAAAACCACTTATATTTCAAGAATAAACTAATACTTAAATATTTAATATATCAAGCTGTACAAAACATGACAGGTTTTGGTTCATGAAAATTGTTCTTATTTGCTTATGAGTTCAAAAATATATACTTTAGATTTAATGAAAACAGATAGGAGGAACTTAAAAATTTCTCACTAACATTGCAATAGACAGACCTTTCTTCTCTATGAACTATATCCTGATTTTGTCCAACTATGACTTGCTATAGGAGTTCTCTGGTAGAATTTTTGGGATTGTTTATGTATATTATCATATCAGCCACAAATAGTGATACCTTAATTTCTTACTTTTCAATTTGTATCACATTGGCCCCTTTTGTTGTCTTATTGCTTTAGCTAGAACTTCAAGTACTATATTTCATAAGTAAGAAGAGTGGGTAGCCTTGTCTTGTCCCTGATTTTAGTAGGATTGCTTCAAATTTCTCTCCATTTAATTTGATGTTGACTGTTGGTTTCCTGTATACTGCTTTTATTGAGACAGGACTACAACCTGACACACACATACAATTACTCAATTGAAACATCTTTTCTGTAATAATTTTGGGCTGTATCAAGTTGACAGTTATGGCTAGCCAGGATATTCCACCCTTGTCAACTTGATACAAAAACATGTCACTGTTAAATTATAACCATTTCTTTCATGCTTTTCCCCAAGATCTTATGGTAATATTAAAATGTACAACACAACTTTTTTTATTTCCAGGTCTTCTCATTCATTTTTTTACTCTAAAAGACTTGCTTTTGACAAAACTCAGAAGTAGAAGTTCTCAGTAAGTACAGCCTACATCTCTCAGCAATCTGTTCCTGGTGTTTTCTTTGACTTTCTTCATTCTCTTGTTCTGAAGTTTGCCTTATTATGAAACCTTCTTATTTTCCTTATTGAACTGTTTTTTCAGAACAACACATTAACATTGCAAGACATTAGCAGCAACTATTCACTAAAACATCGATGCTTTAGCCCTGGACTTATTACCTCCCTTGTTTAAGGGCTCTCTGGCAACATGTTCATAGACAACATCTTCTTTAGAGAGCCTGATAAACTTTAAGAGTCTGATAGCTTCTTTTGAGCTCTTTCTGCAAAAATACCATATTATCTGTCAGCCTAGAATTATCCTTCCATCATTTTGTTTAAGTTACCAATGTGAAAATTCTTAATTCTTAATTGGCATCCACAATGCATCCCCAGACAGACATCTCCTTCCTCTCTCCAGTTCCATTTATTCTGTAAGAAGTATGTCCCTTACTCAAAGGCAAACACACTCTGAGGTTGGTCAATACCTTGCTTCATGGCAGTCTTGTTTGTCATACCCACCACTGTTTCAGAACATATAACACTTCCAATCCTCACCCAAAGCATCATCAGCTACTTCTGTGCCTGTGAATTTCTCAAAGTGTGGTGGTTTGGATAGGTATGCCCCACCACCACCACAAACTCATGTGTTTGAATGGCCATAGGGAGTGGCACTATTAGAAGGTGCAGCCTTCTTAGAGTAGGTGTGATCTTGTTGGAGGAAGTATGTAACTGTGAAAGAGGGCTTTGAGATCTTCTATGCTCAAGCAATGCCCACTGTGGTACCCAGAGGGTACTCCTTCTGCTGCCTGCAGATCAAGATGAAAAATGTTCAGCTGCTCCAGAACCATATCTGCCTGCATGCTGCCATGTTTCCCAAATTGATAACAATGGACTACACCTCTGAAGCTGTAGGTCAGCCCCAATTAAATGTTTTTTTTTTTTTTTTTTTATAAGAGTTAATGTGGTCATGGTGACTCTTCACAGCAATAAAACCCTAAGACAAAAGTAAGTACCAGAAGAGGGGTATTGCTATGATAGGTGTGGCTATACTTTTGTTTAGAGAAATGAGGATTTTAGATGTTTGGGTTAGAAAAGCAATGGAATGCTTTAAAAATGGCTTAATGAGCAGTACTAGTAAAAGCACGTAAGACAGTGGTGCTGAGTATGATTTGAATTATGGAGATCTGGCTCAAGAGGTTTCACAGGAAAAGAATTTTAGTATGTTGCCTAGAGATTGTACTTGTGTACTTTTGTGAAGACTATAGATGCTCTTTGCCCTTGTCTGAAGAGTCTGCCTGAGGCTAAAGTGAAGAGATTTAGATTAATTGCATTGGCAAACGAAATCTCAAAACAGCTTAATATAGATGCTGTCATAAGTTTGTTATTATGACGAGTGTTTTGATGAAACAGAACAAGCTAAGCAAGGAAAAATGCAAAATGGATCAAGGATTAAAGGGGCATCAGAAAGTAAAGTGTGTTCAAGGAGATAAACAGATTAAAGATATTAAATGGAATTAAAGGAGTGGTGACCTTGCAACAAGAGTCCATCTTGTGAAAAGGAATTAAAGAAACACTTAGGTCTAGGCATGATGGTACATACCTTGAATCCCAGTATATAGGAGACAGGGGCATTCAGATTTCTGAGTTTGCCGGGCAGTGGTGGCACACACCTTTAATCCCAGAACTTGGGAGGCAGAGGCAGGTGGATTTCTGAGTTTGAGGCCAGCCTGGTCTACAGAGTGAGTTCCAGGACAGCCAGGACTACACAGAGAAACATTGTCTCAAAAACAAAAACACAAAAAACAAAAAAAAAAAAATTAGCAGATTTCTGAGTTCAAGGCCAGCCTGGTCTACTGACCAAGTTCCAGAATAGCCAAATTTAGTCAGTGAAGGAAATCATTGAAAACAGAAAATTGATGAAGTTGTAGTTGAACAAGGGGCAGACCCACTAAACAGAACATGTCAGCTTCCACCACATGGTTCTGGATTTAGAGTCAAGGATAGATGAAAGGCCTTATGGAATCTCCTGAGACTAAAGAAAGCTGCCAAGGAAGAACATGTGGCAAAGGGGTTCTTGCATGAGGGCCCAGAGAAGCCATTGTATGAGGCTGGAAGTATGTGATCTGGTTTTCTTTTTCTTATAGGGGATTACACTTAAGAGATTGCATAAAATTCAAAAGAGACATTGAATATTGGACATTTAAACATTGTTGAGACTCTGATAGATCATAGGGAGTTTGAAGTTGGGTTAAATGCATTTTAAATTATGTTATGGCTACAAGATTATAGGGGCCAGGGAACGGAATATGGTGGTTTGGATAGGCACAGCCCCATAACTTCATGTGTTTGAGTGCTTGACCATCGGAAATGGCACTATTAGGATATGTGGCCTTGTTGGAGGAAATGAGTCACTGTGGAGTTGAGTTTTGAGGTCTTATATATGCTCAAATTATGCCCAGTGTAGCACACAGTTTTCTTTTGTTGCTCATGGATCCAGATGTAGAAATCTCAGCTCCTCTAGCACAGCATGTCTGCCTACCTGCTGCCATGCCTCCCACCTTGATGATAATGGACTAAACCTCTGAAAATGTAAGGCAGGCCCAAATAAATGTATTCCTGTGTAACAGTTACCTTGGTCATGGTGTCCCTTCACAACAATAAAACCCTAATGATCAGGAAAAAGAACAAAGTTTTCTTTCATCATACACATCAATATTTTCTGGCAATTGATGGCTGAAAAGTAGACACTCAGTTTCATGTTGACTCTGTTAACCACCTAGGAGCTGACGTTTGAAGGTGCCACGAGAAAGAGCCACAATAAAACTTTGGAAGTCCCACAGTCTTTAAAATTCCCTCAAATCTAAAAGTTTAATATATCTCCAAAATATCCCTTAAGTTTGGGATACAAGAAGAAAGAATAAATTAACTGTTTTATTCCAAAAGAGAATGATCAGGACAGATCATAAGAACAATCAGATCAAAGCAAAACCAAATCAGGCAGGGTAAATATCTCAATGTACAATGTCTAGAACTTAGCCATGATCAGAAAGGGTTCCAGATGGCTTAAATTCCCCCACCTCTCTAATTCTAACATCAACAGTACACACAACTTGCTTTACTCTTTGAATGACTCTAGATCAAACCAATTATTGTCCTTGGTGGGTGTTCTACAGTTCTGGCATCTTCAGTACCCTGGGGGTATCTACTGCAACTAAGGCTTCACCTTTACAAAAGCATCCCAGGGTCTCCTACAGGGATCCAGCTCTTCAACAAAGTGAAGCCTTGACTTCAATCCTGAACCTTTAGTGCCTTCAAAAGCACAGGGATGACTCTCACTCATCTCCCGGTTAGGCTACCATCTTGAGATGAAGACTTACACCTCCCCCCCTTGAATGATGCTGATCATTATCCACTGCCCTGGTGAAGCACAGAGGTGGTGCTAGTTTCTTGTTAACCACAGCTGATTCTTAAGCCCCAGCTGAGCAACAACCAAAGATTCTCTTTTAACATTTTTTAATCACTTTACATCCCAATCACAGCTCTTTTCCCCCCTTTCATCTCAGTCTCACCTTTACAAATCTCTCCCTACCATTGCCCCTTCCCCCTCTCCTCAGAGAAAGGGAATCCCCACTTGGGTACCATCCCACCGTGGGATATTGAGTCCCAGCAGGACTACACATATCCTCTCCCACTGAGGCCCAACCAACCAGGCAGTCCAAGTTGGGGGAAGGGAATCCAATGGCAGGGAACAGAGACTGAGACAGCTCTCTCTCCACTTATTAGGGGACCTACATGAATACCAAGCTGCACATTTTCTACAAATATGTAGAGGGTGTGTGGGTCCAGCTCCTTCCTGCATGCTCCCTGATTGGTGGTCCAGGCTCTGTGAGCCCCCATGGTCCCAGGTTAATTGACTCCGAAGGACTTCTTGTAGTGTCCTTGACCCCACCATAGGCTTAGATTTTGAAAAACTTACTTTAATAAGGGTTCTCAAATGCTTCAACCCACATTCTAGCCCACTGTCCAGAGGTAGGGGACAAAACATGGTAAATAGGACAGTGGGGATGTAGACCTGTGTAGAAGTACTTCTTTGGGGGCAATTGCAATCTCCATTTATCAGGATACCAGCAGTCCAGTTCAGTAGTTTCAGGATACCAACAGTCCAGGTCAAAAAGTATCACCAAATACAAATCAACAACAGTAGCACAATTCAGCAGAAACAGCCAGATCTCCATCAAATCGGCAAGAGTGACCAGAGGTAACCAGAATACCAGGAAAAGTTCTCTTCTGTACCTTTTTCAAGGAAGTAAAGATCATTAAAGAAGTGAGACCAAAAAAAGCATCACATGGCTAGCTATGCAAGCATGCCATTGTTGTCTCTCCAAACATGACAAGTTCTCTCACAAGTCTGCTTTAGCAAAACATCACAGGAGTCTGTTTCAGCAGCAGAGTCATTAATAGTGCCAGGGATTGGTTCTCTTCCATGGAATGGGTCTCAAGTTGGGCCAGTCAATACTTGGCCTTCCCTTCAGTCTCTGCTCCATCTTCATCTCTACACATCTTAGAGGCAAGACAAACTCTGAATTGAAGGTTTTGTGGGTGGATTGAGGAGTCCCTCCCTCTTCATGTGCTGGTTTCTTGGGTAGCACTGCTGATTCTTCAGCCTCAGTTGACAAACAACCACAGATTCTCTTTTTGTTAAGATTAATTCTATTTTTAATTGTGTGAGAGAGAGCAAATATGGGGTTTTGTTCATGTGGCTAATGGGACACATAGAGTCCAAAACAGGGTATTGGGTACCTTGAAGCTGGAGTTCTAGGAAGTCGTGAGGTACCTAACATGAGTCCTAGAACCAAAGTTGACTCTTCTTCAAAAGATAACAAGTTCTTTTATCCACTGAGCCATCGCTCCAGCTTGACCACAGATTCTCAACCAGAAGCATCACATGGACAATCCTCGCAGCATCTTCACTTCCCTAGGAAACTTCTCAAGCCTAAACTCCAGGCTGTCGGCATATCTCTCAACATTCATATTTCCCAAACTCCCTTAAAGTAGCCGTCTAAGTTCTGAGTATACTGTCTGGCTTTTCTAGCACAAAGTTTTAAATGATTCCACAATCCTTCCAATGAGCAATATGACAAAAATACACACTCTTAATACCAATCTCTGTATTAGTTGCTTTTCTGCTGTTGTGATAAAACACTAAAACCAAAAGCAACTTAAGAAAGAAAAGCTTCATTGTGGCTCATGTTTCCAGATGGCTGGGTTACATTGTAGTTGAGAAGAAAAATAGGGTAGTATTTGGAAAAAACATGATGACAGGGGCAGGAAGCTGGCTGATCACATTTTCATCCACACACAGGAAGCAGAGAGATAGAAAGCAGGAAGTAGGTATAAAACCCCAAAGCCCACACCCAGTGCCATACTTCCTCCAGCACTGTTCTGCCTCCTAAAGTCTCCATAAACTCCATGAACAACACCACCAAATGGGTGTTCAAATCCATGAGCCCATGGAGGGCATTTCTCATTCCAATTTTCATAGCATTCTTCAACATTTATCATGGTTGTTTCCAGTTATGAGAATTGCTTTACTTTTTTTTTTTTTTTTTTACTTTATGCATTATCTATAGTGAATGCGTGATGCTCTAGGAGCCAGAACAAAAGAAAAACAACCAGATTCTATGATGGGAAGGGGGCACTTTGAGTGCTTAAGCTACTATTGCTTAAGCTAATTTAGTCATACATACTTAATCTAAAATGCGGGGCAACAACCATGTCACGCTTACAGTGCTTGGCTAAGAGTTAAATAGGACTTCAAAATAAGCAGAACTTCTTAGCACTGGCACATGAAAAAATATAACTTTGCAAATTATGATTCAAAAAATATAGAGGAATTTTAAGTTTTCCTGTCTTTCTTTTTAAAAATTATTTTTATTATTATTAACAATTTTGCAATCCACAGCTTAGCTTGCCTACCCTTGAGACAAGCTATTCCACAAATTCATTTCATTGTTTAACTGGTGCAGGTTTTCTGAGCCAAAGAACATAACTTTAGCTATGGCCCAAGCTGCTGTACTCTGCCATCTGCGTGACACACTGGTCGTTTCAATAAATAGTCTTAATGGCCAACGTGGGAAAGGAAAGAATTATCTTCCTAACCCACATTCTTTAGGAATTCTAAGGAGAAAACAAGTAATTGCTAAAATTTGGCTGGCACATTGAACCTGGTGCATAAAGAGAAACCATGTGACTTTTAATGAAGAAAATGATCCAGCCTTCAGGTTTATATGCCATCAAATCAAAATAAATCCTTAAGAAAAGTACTTTAATGAAGATGAGTTTCACTTCTGGGCATACTTCAGTCATTTTATCTGGAAAAATAGTTATTCTGTATAATTATTATGTTTTGTTTTTTTCTTAGTTGTATAATCAGTGTTAACCAGGCAATAATCTGAATGAGAATATTCTCAGTCCAGAGAGCCTGCCCTTCCTTCCTTCCTCCTTTGTTTCTTCTTTCCTTTCTTCATTCTGTCCCTGTGAAACAGTTAAAGATAGTGGTTGTTCTGGCTAGTTTTATGTCTACATGAGCTTGCTTCATTTTGGAAAAGGTACCTCTGTTAAGAAAATTCGTGCCCCTCCCCCAAGATTTGCCTTTTGGCAAGCCTGTAGTATGTATTCTTTTTTTTTATGTTGTTGTTGTTGTTGTTGTTGTTGTTGTTGTTGTTGTTGTTGTTGTTGTTTGAGACAGGGTTTCTCTGTGTAGCTCTGGCTGTCCTGGAACTCACTCTGTAGAGTGGCCTCGAACTCAGAAATCCGCCTGCCTCTGCCTCCCAAGTGCTGGGATTAAAGGCGTGTGCCACCACTTCCCAGCCTTTATTCTTGATTGATAATGATTGATGTGAGAGAACGAGCTCACTGTGGGTGGTGTCACTTCTTGGATGGTGGTACTGGATGCTATACAATGGCAGACTGGGCAAGCCGCAATGTGTAAGTCAGTAAACAGCACCTCTCCCTGGTCTCTGCATCAGCTTCTGCATTCTGCCCTGTTTGAATTCTCATTTTGCTTTCCTGCAAAGACAAACTGATGTTGAAGTGTAAGTAAAATAAACCCTTTCCTCCCCAAGTTACTTTTGATCATGGCATTCATCTCAGCAATAATTAAGTCTCATTAAAACAATGGCACTCACTACCTAAGTGCTAAAGGTACAAAATTACCTTTTGTCATGAAACAGGTAACATAGCAGAAAAATACTCAACTGCTAGAGTGCATAGCTCATTGGTAGCATGCTTGAATAGAATGCATGATAGATTAGGCTCAGGCCTGATTAAGTAACTATGGCTTGAACTTGATCTTCTACATAAGCACTTGTCTTGAATCATGTATCCCCACTGAGGATGCCATTTCGTGAAGGTTCTGCAAATGCTGCAATGTGGAATACAAATGGTGAAAATAGGTCACTAGCAGTGGACCTTTGAATGTTATATGTGTGCCAAGTGATTCTTGCATCACGACCCATATCCTAGTTCACCAGAATAGAATGTCCTCTGCACATGTTGCTGCCACCATGTCCTTCCCTCTCTGAACTGTGTACTTTTAAAATGGTTTAAATGGCCAATTTTGTGTTATCTGTACTTTACTAGATTTTTTCTTACAGACTGCATAGGATCTGTTTGCAAAAGAAAAAAAAGGTTACATTGATAAACATACACTTTTGTTTGTTTCTTTGTTTTATAGGAACAGCTTTTTATTGACTATGATGCTCAGATTCCTGGCACATGACAAAAGTTTAGTTAAAGAAATCTCACTTTCACAATTGCTTTTGGTCATATCTGCCTCCGATCGTGACCAGTTATAAAGAATGGCCCCAACAGTTCCTGTTACCAGATAAAAAGTCTCCTCTAAGGAGAAATGCATCTCCAACCCTTGTCATATTTCCTGTCCTAAGAGTGTAAATAGCTCTCACCAAGGCATCTCGATGCTTTGGACTCAGGTAAAATAAACTCTAATATCATGGATTATGACATATCAAAGGAGAATCATGAGGATATTACAAAGGGACTGCCATCAACCATCCATTTTGGATATGGATGTGTAACAATTGTCCCAAAATAAAATAGTTGTTTTATTATATTCTAAAGCAATTCTGCAGAGCTTGAGTAGTCAGAAAGAAGATTTTAACTCATTTCTTCAGGAGAAAAACATAAGCTACAAAAAAATGAAAAACATAACTCATAATCTTTTATTTAATACATAGTCATGTTTTTATGTTACAATACTATACTTCTATTCCCTTATTCATTGGTCTCCTTGAATTTGACTATTTTTTAAGAAAAAAAAACCAGCCTATTTCTGATTGTGAGAGTTTAAGTAAATCATGACATGATCCTGAGAACTTGGCAAGAGCATTAGTGACTTTTCATCTGCCATCACACCCCAGCTGCATGCTGACGGAATGAAAGCTTTTCTGTTGCTTTACCTTGCTTCATTAGTGAGTATGTGGTGATGCATGAATTACCACATGTGTGCAGGCTCAGCTCTCCATATGGAGAAGAACACAGCAATGCCATGAAACCCAGACATCATTGACTGTCATGCTGACCTTTCAGAAAATAATGTGATTTTTTTTTCCTGAAATGTTTTCTTCTGTAAATGGATATATGGGAGATTTTGTCCATAGAGCTAGATGGTTAACAGATATAGGTAGAACCTGTTGCAATTTTTTTCTAGGGAAGAAATGACTTCAGCTGTCACAGATGAACATATGTACAGTATGGTACCCATCTTCAAGTCATCATACAGTAAAAAATCAATAAATTCCTTGCCAAATCCATGTCCAACACATTTTCTATTTAGTTTTTGACAACTATACTACTTACTGGGAAAATATCTGTGCTGTGAGCTTTATATTTATCTAATTAAAGACATCTTCATGGTGCCCTCAGCCTCATCATAACTCTGTGCCTTGCATGAATTTTGTAAATTTAGATGACATCTCTTCACATAAGTTATCTGTTGCTGTGTAACAAGTTGCCCAAACTTGAGAGATGTAAACAATAGCAATTACTATATTATGGTTCTCAGGCATCGGAATAGCAGTCCATCTAGGACCTCAATGCTGAAGAGCTCCCAGTTAGTCACAGTGTAATGCCATGGTCATGGTCATTCAAAGGTTTCATGGTGGCTGTGTGATCAGCTTCTAAGGTGACTCTTTTAAGTTGATTCTGGCTATTTTATAAAGAAGAGTCCTTCCTTTTGTGAAAATCCTCTAGAAATCTCTTTGAGAATCATTTCACGTAATTCAAGTTGTTACCAAAGGCCAAAAGGCTCAGACCAAAACCAGAGGTAGACAAATTTGGGGTTTCACAGAATGCAAAATTTTAGGAACTTACTGTCAAAAACGATGTATTTAGTCAATAGAATGTCTAAGTCAATAGAATGTCTTTGCCTGTAGCCTGAGGAAAGAAAAATGGGTATGTATGCTGAGCCAGAAAAAGAAAGCCTACAACTAAGCAGAGTATACTTACATTTTTTTCAAGCTATTTTTTCTTTCATTGCTAGTGTGTGTGCATGCATATCTATGCGTATCAAATCCAGGTGAGTTGATGCAATATTAGCAAGTCTGTAATAAAAGTACCCAACTGTTTCTGGTTGCTTTGAAGCCTCTTGACATAAGGGAATTCATATCTGACCAAAGTAATAGGTCATAAGCTATTATGAGTAGGAAGGTCTAAGCTCTAGTGGAGAGCTGCTGGTCTTCTGTTTCTAACTGTATATGATGTGCTTGTTAAATTCTCTTTTAAATTTACCCATAGATCAGTGCTGCTTCCGGTTTGGATGGGACACTTATTTTTACAGTGAACAGCAGTTACTACAAAGATTCAAAATTTATCATTGGTGTAATAATAAATGGCAAGCTAAATGGGACACCTACAGCACCCTCTGCAAGGCCAAGAAACATCATGAGGAAGAAGAAAAGTGGAAAAAAGCCAGAGGAGTGGTGAAGCATTGTGGAGAACTTTCTTCCAGGTTCTTGCATTCTTGATCACTCAGCAACTGTAGTCATCAGCATAGGTGTATGCAATAGTAGGCCCATCAACAGGTTTTCATGGGTGAGAGAAAAGGGGGTTCTCTCACAAAGAATATAACTATACTTAGTGATTGCTGGAAGAGGGAGAAATGTTTTCTTAACCAATGTAGCTACCAATGAGATGCCCATGCTCCTGCAAATAATCTCTCTCCCATTGTGGGACTGGCTCTGCTTCTGTCCTTAGGGTATTCAGGTACTGTGGAGATCTGGCCTGACAGAAAGGAACAAAGCTTTGCCTGGTGGATGACTTTGAAGGATTAGTTAGTACTGGAGGATAAGGCCTTCTCCAAGATGGTTTTCAATGTTACCGTGCTCCTTTATCAGAGGAAAGAGAAACAGATCTCTTAGACGATATTCCTTGAAACAGCAGCTCTCTTTATTTGGGGATAACAAGTGCTATATATTCCTTGGGAACTTGGTAGTAGTTTTCAATAAGAATGTACACTATTGGCTGGAGATGAGGTGCTGGGAATGCTTTATTTGCATGAAGAGAAATTCCAGGTGCTTAAGTCTGCAATTTGGCCAAGAGACTTCCTCAAAAAGGATAGAAGTGGAGGTTACTTCTATCCCTCCCCTCCTCAGGGTCCCCAGGACATGCAGGTTGCTCACAAGAAAAGACTTTGGTCTCATTATGAGATTTTTATGGTTTGGACACTTCTTGACCACACTCATGGTCTCCCCAGTTGCACTTACCTCACTACCCGTGCTCCTGTAAGCGACTCTAGTTAAACTCCAAACTCCACAAGAGAGGATGGGAGGGTTAGGGATGGAAAAAATAAGAGGAAGAAAGGAAAGGGGAGAGAAAGAAAGGGGAGGGGAGGGGAGGGGAGGGGAGGAGAGGAGAGGAGAGGAGAGGAGAGGAGAGGAGAGGAGAGGAGAGGAGAGGAGAGGAGAGGAGAGAGAATGGAGAGGAGAGGAGAGAGGATGGAGAGGAGACAAGAGGAAAAAGAGGAGAGAAGAGAGGAGAACAGGAAGAAGAGAAGAGGGAGAGGAGGGGGAGGGGAGTGACAGGATAGAAGAGGAAGAAAGGAGAGAGGAAAGGAGGGAGAGAGCAGGGGAATAAAGGGAAGAGGAGAGACGGGAGAGAGGATGGGAACAAAGGGAAGAGGAGAGAAAAGATAGAGGAGGGCAAGGAAGGGGAGAAGGAGAAGATGAGAAGGGAGGGGAGAGATGGGAAGGGAAACTGGATAGGAAGCCAAAATAGATTGCACAATACTTCACCCTTTTTCCTGGCTCTTAAATTCCCTTTTCCCTTTTCATTTTTTTCTTTTTTGTTGTTGTTTGTCATTGTTGTTGTTGTTGTTTATTTTTGTTGTTTGTTTGTTTGTTTTTCAAGACAGGGTTTCTCTGTGTAGTCCTGGCTGTCCTGGAACTCACTCTGTAGACCAGGCTGGCCTCGAACTCAGAAATCTGCCTGCCTCTGCTTCCCAAGTGCTGGGATTAAAGGCGTGCACCACCACTGCCTGGCTTCCTTTTTTTTCCATGTTCCCTGATGTTGGAGAGGGTGATATCAAAGGAGTAAAGGGGGTCAAGAAAAAAATGCAAAGGGTGTGTCATTTTTGTTCATGCTACTGTGTTTCCTTGAGAAAAGCAACCTAAGAAAGAAATGCTTTATCTGGCTCACAATTCTAGGTTACAGTCTATCATTAAAAGTAAACCAGTATGGCAGGTACTTGAAGCAACTAGTAATATTGCAAACAGGGTTAAGAGCAGAGAGCAATGAATTCATACATCCATCCCTCTGTTCTGGTCACCTTTTTCACTCCTAAACAGTTGTAAATCCCTTTCTTAGGAATGATGCCATCCCAAATGGCCAGCTGTTTCTATCACAAAGTTAACATAAACCTACCATAGATACTCCCTCATTAACTATCTCTACCTTACCATCAGTTTGTGGCAACTGATACTCTTGGGAGCAAGCTGGGTTGTTTGAGGATTTCCATGGGAGCATTCTTGTCAACATCTCAATTAAATACAACCCAGTTCCTTTACTGGAATCTTTATTTGGTGACAAGAGACGGCCAGTGCTAAAGACAACACCTATAACAATTCATTAAACATGAAGAAGGTGAGTTGGTGGCTACATAGAACTTTCACCCCCACATGTTATCATCATTAGTACAGGAAGGTACTCTGCATGCTACCAGAGGAAAAAGGCAAACACAACCCAGCCACAAACCCTTTGTTCTACAATTGTATCCTGCCTGAAGGTTTTGCCAGGACAATGGTAGCACGAAGCTTGTGAGAGTAACTGTCAAATATCTGATTTGATTTAAAACCCACTCCTGGAGTTGGGACCCATACCTGATACTGCTTGGGCAACCAAGCACTGGAGACTAGATAGCCCAGAAACATAGGGAAAAGCCAAATATTACTATTCAAAAACATCATACATATAAACCTTTTCAGGGCACCTCCTGCTGAGCTGGAGGCCATGATGGCCACCAAAATTTCAAGTAGGCCACCTGCTCATGCCCCTCACCCTATGCAAAATACACTCCTTCTTGCCACCATGTCTATAACCCAAACATGGGTGGAGATACCCTGCTCAACCAAATGCCATACCAACCACCAGAAATCCAGTCCTGAACATGGGTAAAGAGTCCTCTGCTCAAGCGCAGGCCACATCAGCCAGAAAACCAGTGAAGAAACAGAAACCAAGCAACAAAACACCCATCTAACAAACACAAGTTTAGACATTGACATTTAGACCTAAAAGCACCTCAACCCCAGATGCCTAGTTACCAGCTTAAGAATACAATCAACACCAGCCAAAGCAATATGTCATGACCAGAACCCAGCTATCCTACACAGCACATGCTGAATACTCCAACACAGCTGAAGCATTAAAAAGACCTTAAAAACCAAATTATGAATATGATAGAGGTCATTAAAAAGAAAATAAATAAATCACTTAAGGAAAGCTGAGAAAAAAACAAACAATCAGCTGAAGAAAACAAATAAAACTGTCCAAGATGTGAAAGTAGAAATAGAAGGATTAAATAAAATACAAGTTGAAGAAAATCTGGAAATGAAATATTTAGGTAAGCGATCAAAACTACAAACACAGCATCACCAACAAAATACACGAGATGGAAGATCGAATCTCAGGTGTTGAAGAGAGAAACAAAAAGAAAGAAAGAAAGAAAGAAAGAAAGAAAGAAAGAAAGAAAGAAAGAAAGAAAGAAAGAAAGAAAGAAAAAAAGAAAGGAAGGAAGGAAGGAAGGAAGGAAGGAAGGAAGGAAGGAAGGAAAGAAAGAAAGAAAGAAAGAAAGAAAGAAAGAAAGAAAGAAAGAAAGAGTAAAAGAAAATGTTAAATCTAAAGAAACTCTTGACATTGCAACCAGGAAATCTCAGACACTATGGAAAAAGTAAACATAAGAATAATAGAAATAGAAGAAGAAAATTTCAGCTCAAAGAGATAAAAAATATTTTAAATAAAATCATAGATGAAACCTAAAAAAAGGATATGCATACAACAGCACAAAACGATTACAGAACAACTGATAGATTGGACCAGAAAGAAACCCTTCTTACTACATAAAAACTAAAATGCTAAACAAACAAAACAAAAAATTAAAAGCTGCAAAGAAAAAAGAGTAGGTAGCATATAAAGGCAGACATATTAGAATTACATCTGACTTCTCAGCAGAGACAGCCAAAGCCAGAAGGGCCCAGACAGATGTCTTGCAGGCTCTAAAAGACCACCTATGCCATCCCAGACTATTATACTCAGCAAAACTTTCAGTCACCAAAGATGAAAAAACAAGATTTTCTATGATAAAGCTGCCATAGGTTAGGTGCATTTGTGAAAACATGGTTCTGAGGGCTGGCCAATTGGAGTTAGGAGCAGCCCAGATGAAACATAGTAAGTAATAACTCAGGGTTATAGATAGAAAAGTAAATTTTAATATCATAAAGGGTAGATATCTGCCCAGCTCTTGTGCCAATTGAGGTTTTCTGTAAATATAAGGTTGTATATGCCTTTTGGTTTTTCGAGACAGAGTTTTCTATGTGTAGCTTTGGCTGTCTTGTAATTCACTTCATAGACAAGGCTGGCTTCGAACTCACAGTATGTGTATGTCTTTTATCCCAGAACTAAATGGTTGAAGGTAGGGTAAAAATCCTGGATTGCATTAATAATTTCTACAACACATCTTTCTGCTGCATACAAGAAATACATCTCAACATCAAAGATAAATATTACATCAGAGTAAAGGGTTAGAAAAAGATGTTCTAAGCAAATGGGCCTAAAAAAACAAGATGATGTAGCCGTTCTATTGTCTAAATTTAGAATTCAAACCATAATCAAGTAGGCTTCATCCCAGTGATGTAGAAATGGTTCAACATACAAAAATCTGCCAAGGTAATCAACTATATCAACAAACTGAAAGAAAAATACCACAGTGTCATTTTATTAGATACCAAGAAAGGTTTTGACAAAATCAAACATTCCTTCTTGGTAAAAATCCTGGACAGAGTAGAGATGAAGGAATACCTCAACATAATGCAGAAATTTTACAGCAAGCCTATAGCCAACATCAAAAAAAAAAAAAAAAAAAAAAATGGAGAGAAATTCAAAGTGATTCCACTAAAATCAGGGACAAAGCCGTCCACTCTCTCCATACCTATTCAATATAGGATTTGAAGTTCTAGCTATATCAATAAGACAACTGAAGGATATCAAGGCTATATAAATTAGAAAGAAAAATGTCAAAATATTGCTATTAAAAATAGTATGAGATATATATATATATATATATATATATATATATATATATATATATATATCCTTAAAAATTCTATCAGGTAATTTATACAGCTAAAATCCACCTTCAGTGAAGTGGCTCAACTCATAGAACTCAGTAGTCCTCCTATATACAAATGACAAATGGACTGAGAATGAAATCAAGGAAACAGCACCTTTCACAACAGACTCAAAAATATAAACTATCCTGAAGTAACTCTAACCAAGCAAGTAAAAGACTTGTATCATAAAAACTTCAAGTCTTTGAAGAAAGAAGTTGAAAAAGATATCAGAGGATGGAAATATCTCCCACACTTGTAGATTGGTAGGACTAACATAATAAAAATGACCATCCTGGCAAAAGTAATCTACAGATTCAATCCAATCCCCACCAAGATTCCCAGACAATTCTTTCCAAACTTTGAAATTCTCAACTTTACATGAAAAAAAAAAAAACCCTAAGATAGCCTAACCCATCCTGCACAATAAAATAACCTCCAAAGGTATCACCATCACTGAGGTCAAGATGTACTGCAGAGATATAGTCATAAATTTCACATGGTTTTAGCATAAAAATAGACTGGTTGATTGATGAAATTAAATCAAAAACTAAGACAAAAAATTCACACAACAATGAACACCTGATTTTTTTTACTTAAAAAAAAAGCAAGAAATATATAATGGGAAAAAAGAAAGCATCTTCAAAAATGGTGCTAGTCTAACTGGATGTCTGTACGTAGAAGAATACAAAAAATCCTTATCTATTACCCCGAACAAAACTCAAGTCCAAGTGGATCAAAAACCTCAACATAAACCCAAATACACTGAAGCTAACAGAAGAGAAATTGGGGAATAGCCTTGAATGCATTGGCACAGGAGACAACTTCCTGAGCAGAACACCAATTGCATGGGCACCAAGATAGACAATTAATAATGGATCTCATAAACTGAAAAGCTTCTGTAGCTGGGCAGTGGTGGCGCACGCCTTTAAGCCCAGCACTTGGGAGGCAAGGGCAGGCGGATTTCTGAGTTCGAGGCCTGCTTGGTCTACAGAGTGAGTCCTAGGACAGCCAAGGCTACACAGAGAAACCCTGTCTCGAAAAACAAAACAAAAAAAAGAAAGAAAGAAAGAAAGAAAGAAAGAAAGAAAGAAAGAAAGAAAGAAAGAAAAGAAAAGCTTCTGTAAGGCAAAGGATACCATCAACCAGACAAAACGGTAGCCTACACAATGAGAAAATGTTTTACCAACTCCATATCTGATAGAGAAATAATTCAAAATATTATAAAGAATCCAAGAAACTAAACATCAACAAACCAAATAGTCCAATTTAAAAGTAGAGTACGATTCTAAATATAGAATTCACAATGAAGGATCTCAAGTGCCTGAGAAATACTTGAAGAAATGTTCAACACTCTAATCCATCAGGGAAGTGCAAATCAAAACTACATCTTATACCTGTCAGAACTGGTAAAGTCAAAACACTAGTGACAGCTCATGCTGGTGAGCATGTGGAGCATGTAGGAATATAAATTTGTATAGCAAACGTGTCAGTACCTCAGAAAACTAAGAATCAATCTACCACTAGACCCAGCTATATACCTCTTGGGCATGTACCTAAAGGACATTTTGCCCTATCACAAGATCCTACCACACTTACTCAACTGTGTTCATAGTGCCTTTATTCACAATAACCAGAATGTCACTAGGAATCATTTTATTTACTTTTTTTCTATACTAGATCTCTGGGCTATCCAGCCTCCAATTTCTGGTCATCCAGGCAGTGTTGTGCATAGGCTCCCTCTTGTGGCATTGGCTCCAATTAAACCAGTCATTGGCCACTCCCACCTCCCTTGCCCCAGCACATCTTGTAGGCAGGAAAAGAATTGTTGGACCTGAGAAATCAAGCACACAAGAAGAACAGGGCCCACATAATCAACTAAGCAGGGGCTCATAGAGACTGAATTGGCAATTAAGAAGCCTACAGGATCTGCATTATATTCTCCACATATATGTTATGGTTGTTTGCTTGGTGTTTTTTTGTGGAACTTCTAGCAGTGGGAATTGAAGTATCTCTAACTCTTTGGTTACTCTTGAGACCCTTTTTCTCCTAATAGGTTTCCTTGCCAAGCCCTAATATGAGGGTTTGTGCCTAGTCTTATTTTATCATGTTATTCTTTATTTGGTTGATATCCCTGGGAGGCCTGCTCTTTTCTGAAAAGAAACAGAGAAAGAGTCTATCTGGGGGAGAGAGGAATTGGGAAGGAGCTTAAAGGATTGGGGAAACTATAAAAAAAAAAAAGAGTGAATAAATAAATAATAAAAGCACACACACAAGAAAACAATGCACAGTGGCATTTAAAAAATGGTACTTCTACTCCAGAGAATACCAAGTCCCATTTAGAGAGAAGTGGCCCATTCTTATTAAAACTCTTAAGTTATCTGTATGGGGGGAGCCCTCTCTACCCAGATGATCTTACATTGTGACAAGTTGACAACCAAATCTTACCATCACAGGAGAATTATTTTTAAAACATATTCTATGCATGTATGTGCATGCCAAAATGAAATTAATATACCAATAAAAACTAAATAAATTATGTACTGGATAAACATACTCCATTTTACACCAGACATCCATCTTAGGTGATAAGTTCCAAGTAACTTGAACTCAGTGACCCTCACCCAAAAATGCACAACCATGACTCTCTACTTCTTGTGATAGGATTAGCTGATCTTTGTACTTCTGTAACTTACTTACACAGATGTCCAAAGACTGTTTTGAGTTACCCTAACAATTTAACTTGGCAGGACAAAGAAGTTTGTGCTTGCTTGTGTAGATATTGAAAGTCTTGTAGTTTTGCCTTTAAAACACCCTTCCTTGGGTGAGACATTCCTTAAATTCCAGAACATAGGAGGCAGAGGCGGGCAGATCTCTAAGACTGAGACCAGTCTGTTCTACAAAGCTGGTTCCAGGACAGCCGGAACTACACAGAAAAATCTTGTCTCAAAAAAAAAAAAAAAAAAAAAAAACCAAAAAACTTACTTCTCTTTCACAGCATGCTTGAGATTTGGCTTTAAGTCTGGCATCCTGCTAGCAGCTAATTAATAAATCTTTTAATCATAATTAGATTGAGTCAATGGTCTTTTCACAGAGGTCACAAACTCCATAACAAATAAAATCTATCAGTGTCTGGAATGAGATGCTTAGCTTGCTATTGTAACTTTTTTTTTACAATTTTCTTAATTTTAAGAGTAATACATTTTCTTTGTTTTGTTTTGTTTTGTTTGTTTGTTTTTTGAGACAGGGTTTCTCTGTGTAGCCCTGGCTGACCTGGAACTCACTCTGTAGACCAGGCTGGCCTTGAACTCAGAAATCTACCTGCCTCTGCCTCCCAAGTGTTGGGATTAAAGGCATGTGCCACCACTGCCTGGCGAGTAACACATTTTCTAATTATTTCTTTTATTTTCTGAGATCATATCATTTTCTCCCTCCCATTCTTCCCTCAAAACCCCTCCCTATACCACTACTTGCTTGTTTTTGAATCATTAATCGTGGTTACATATGTGTGTGTATACATACATATTAAATATAGGGAAATCATGTTGCCTGGCACTTGAAACATAGCTAACTATTAAGGCTAGTGAAGTCATGGATCTAGGGAAAAATCTACAACCACCACTTTACTAAGCTAGTAGAAGCCTTACATAGCTTTTAAATATTTGATGTTATACTCGTAGGTAAGTATAGCCCTCGCAAGATTAGAATCACCACAGGCCTTCTATACTTGGAGAAGGGAGATGTCAGGGGCAGCCCTGCTTATACACTGAAGGTCTAAAATCAGCCATAGGCCTAAAATCAGCATTCCTGCTGACACAAAGTCTTGGGTCTCTGTGGAAAAACACTGAAACAGATGGTTATAAGCTATTGGGTTTTTTGTTTGTTTGTTTGTTTGTTTGTTTTTGGTTTTTCAAGACAGGGTTTCTCTGTGTAGCCCTGGCTGTCCTGGAACTCACTCTGTAGAACAGGCTGGCCTCGAACTCAGAAATCCACCTGCCTTTGCCTCCCAAGTGCTGGGATTAAAGACGTGCTCCACCACTGCCCAACCGGCTATAAGCTATTGTAAACAGGCAGCTTCTGTGGAAATTTACCAGCCTGAGTAGTCATAGACCTTGTAAGTAGGCAGCCTTGGCGGATAGTACCAACTTAGATAAGGACAAGTGAAGCACAGGCAGAGTCATAGTCACCTGTCCCCTGAACCTTCACCCAGCCGATACCCTGTTCTGAAAGATATCTGTACTCTCCCTGAACACCTATGCTCCCTTCCCCACATCCTGCCTTTTTGTGTTTATAACCCCTGTGTGAAAAAGTAAAAATTATGATTTGTTTTTAAAAAAAATAAAAAATAAAAATAATGCTAACCACTTCAAAAAAAGATTAAAATAAAATAAAAAAAAGAATGGCTCCCATGTGCTCTCATATATTTGAATGCAGTTTGTGAAACTGTGTGGGATGGATTAGAAGACCTTGTTAGAGAAGATGTGTCACTGGGGGTGGATTTCAAGGTTTTCAAAGAAAATCATCACTTTCAGTTAGCACTCTCTGGCTCCCATATGTGGATCTAGATATGAGCCCTCAGTTCCTTCCCCAGTGCCATGGCTGTCTACCTCTGCCATGCTTCTGACCATGACGGTCACAGACTATAAAGCTCTTGAGCCGTGGGCCTCAAATTAAATATGTTCTGTCTAAGCTGCCTTAGCCATGGTGTCATATCACAATGATAGAAAAACTAAGACACCTCTCATCAAAAATAAAATATGTTTTTGGTAAAACAGAGACCATTACAGAAAAACTACAACGGATCAAATGGCAGAGATGTGGAGCCTAGTCCCATTTGATACTTCCTGACAGTTTTGCCATATAGTGTTTGGAATACTTACCAGAAAGTTGCCGAGAAGATAAAATGGACATCCTTATAACCTAGATAGCTATGGTTATATCAGGATTGGCTCCTACAAGTATATATAGAAAACTGCCATTTGATTCTCCAGGTGACTTGTATGTGACTGCAAAGTAGACTAGTTATTGCATTGCCTTTGTTGACCTAGTTTGAAAATTTGAGCCATATTCTATTTGTCATACACTATGTATTGTATATGTGTGTGTGGTATGTATATTACAAACCAACATTATGTAATATAAAAGTGACACAAAAGCTTGAAAATCAAAGAGGAAGGTCACCAGCGCCTATCCTGCAGCACATCTCCTACAGAATATATCACTAAGCTATTTATCAAATCTGTAACTTAGTACCCAATTTCATTCTTTCAAAACATGTCTGCACAACTATTGCCTTAAGGTACTCTGGAAGTAAAGTATGCTAACCAAGGCTTTTACTTTCAGGAAATGCCTACCTCATTAGAGTAATGAGATAAGGCTAATATGTTCTCTAATTCTAATCACTATGCAGATTCACAAAAGAAGAAAAAAGGAAGTTAGAAAGAATGAGAAAGCCAGGCGGTGGTGGCGCACACCTTTAATCCCAGCACTTGGGAGGCAGAGGCAGGTGGATTTCTGAGTTCGAGGCCAGCCTGGTCTACAGAGTTAGTTCCAGGGCAGCCAGGGCTACACAGAGAGACCCTGTCTCAAAAAAACAAAAAACAACAACAAAAAAAAAAGAATGAGAAATAAATTCAAATGCTAGCTCAGCAAAGCATTATGGAATAGTGGCATTTAAGATGACTCTACTTGGATGAATAGATTCCAATAGCAGGAGATGAGAAAAGTTATTATACTAAACAAAACAACAGAATCAAAGGGCAAACGAATATCAGCCATGAGATTCTATTACAGCCCTGGTCCAAGCCCTGGTCCAAGTGATAAATAAAAACCTATGGTAGTGAATAGGTATGACCCCCAGAGTCATGTGTTTAAATGCTAGGCCCATAATGAATGCCACTATTAAGAGATACGGCTTTATTGGATGAAGTGTGTCACTCTGGAGGCAGGCTTTAGGCTTCCTATGCTCACACTACACACAGTATGGCCCATAGCCTCCTTCTGCTGTCTTCTGATCAAGATATAGAACTCTTGGCTCTTCAGCCTTCACACTGTCATTATTCCCACCATGATGAAAATGGACTTAACCTCTGAAACTATAAGTCAACCCCAACTAAATGTTTTCTTTATAAGAATTTCTGTGTTCATGGTGTCTCTTCACAGCAATGAAACCCTTACTAAAGGAGAAATTGGTACAAGCAATAAGATATTGCTGTGAAAGACCTGACCATTTTTTTCTTGTTTGAAGAAATACAGACTTTGGGACTTTGGGTTAGGAAAGCAGTGAAATGCTTTAAATGGCACTTAATAAACCATGCTAATATACACTACTAAGGATGATTTAAACTGTGGGGGTCTGGCTCAAGAAGTTTCAGAGGAGGAGAAATTTAGTATTTTACTTAGAGATCATTCTTGTGATATTTTGATGAATAATGTGGCTGCTCTTTTATCTAAAGAGTCTTTCTGAGGCTGAAATGGAGAGATTTAGATAAATTGCATTGGTAAAGTCTAGCAAAAACAGTCTAGCATAAACTCTATCCTATAGTTCACTCTTATGAAGAGTGTGTGGATGAGAAAGAGCAGACTGGGGAAGGAAAAATATGAGTTGTATGGTTCAAGGATTAAAGGGGTACCAGGAAGTGGAATGGAGATAAATCTGGTGTTTTAAGAGATAAAGAGATTAAAGATATTGAATGGAATTAAGGGAGTAAGGACCTCAAGGAAAATCCCACCCAGCTAAGCTTCAATCTTGAAAAAAAAAAAAAAAGAATTAAAGAATAACTTAGGTTTAAGCATGGTGGTACATGCCTTTAATCCCAGCACTCAGGAGACATGTGGGTCTCTGAGTTCAAAGTCAGTCTACAGAACAAGTTCCAGAACATCCAAACTTAGGCAGTGAAGGAAATTATTGAATACAGAAAGTTGATGTAGATGTAATAGAAAAAGGTAGGCCATATTCCAGCCCCAGCAAGCAACAGAACTTAGAAGATTCCACCTCATGGCTCTGGCTTTAGAGTCAAGAACAGAAGAAAGAGGTTATGGAATATC
Organism: Arvicanthis niloticus; assembly: GCF_011762505.2. Classification (NCBI taxonomy): domain Eukaryota; kingdom Metazoa; phylum Chordata; class Mammalia; order Rodentia; family Muridae; genus Arvicanthis; species Arvicanthis niloticus. Next base: position 6,718,051 of record NC_133437.1, read on the forward strand.
CCTCTGAGACTAACAAAAATCACTGAGGCCAGCCGTGTTGCAGAAGAACCCCTGCATAGAGACCCAGAGAAGCAATTGTATGAAGCTGTGAAAGGTCATTGTGTGACTCTTTGAAGTTGAAGCCTGTATTGCCTTGGGGACCCCAAGATGTTAGAGATGCCAGAGCCATGAGATACCTACCTAGGAAAATTGCTAACAGGGAAGAGAACCAGTCCAAGAGAAAGAATTGTGTTACAGTCAGTAAATCCGAAAGGAGTTAGAAATCTGAAGAGTATTTTGACATCAGTCATAGAAATGAAGAGTTTAAAGTTTGTCTGGCTGGTTTTTCAGCCTTGCTTTGGTCCAATATTTCCTTACTATGCTCCCTTTCCTGTGTTTTGGAACAGTATATCCTGTATCATTATATGCTGGGAGTATGTGATCTGTTTTTTCTATTTTAATTTAAAATGGGATTACAATTAAGAGATTGCATGAATCTCCAAAGAGACTTTGAACTTTGGGCTTTTAAACATTGTTCAAACTCTTTATAGACTATGGGGACTGTTGAAGTTTGACTACATGAATTTTGCATTATGTTATGGCTACAAGCCTATGAAAGCCAGTGAGTGGAATGTGGTGGTTTGAATAAGCATCTCCCCACTACCCCAGTAGACTCACATGTTTGAATTCATAGAGGACCATAAGAGAGTGGCACCATTAGAAGGTGTGGTCCTGTTGTAGGAGTAGATGTAGCCTTGTTGGTGGGAGTGTCTGTAGTATCAAGCTTTAAAGTTTCCTATGCTCAAGTTATGCCCAGTGTGGCCCACAGTCTCCTTCTACTGCCTGCTGATCAAGATGTGGAACTCTCAGCTCCTCCAGAATCACGTCAGCCTGCATGCTTCCATGCTTCCCACCATGACGGTAATGGACTAAACCCTTGAAACTCTGAGCCAGTCACAATTAAATATTTTCTTTATAAGAGTTGCCATCGTCATGGTGTCTCTTCATAGCAATAAAACACACTACCTAAGCCCAACAGACCTCAAAATCATGATGGCTAAAAATGAGTCTCCAGTGACCTTCTTCAGCTGTTGTACCTTAGAGTTGTTTGTTTCTTAAGAGTAGACACTGGCTGTGGACATGGCTTCTGGACACTGGTCTGGGCCTCAGACTCTAGTAATCCTCCTTAGGGTGTAATAGTGAAAGAAATCTTCAGGCACATGGAAGAAAAATGCTGATGTGTGAAAAAAAAAACAAAAAAAAAACCTTAAGGTGAGTCACTGCCCTTGAGACACAGAGGTAAGCAAAAGTGAAGAATATCTGTTGGTAAGGCTTCATGAGCTTCCAGAAAAAAAATATCAATGGAAGCTGAAGGTACCTAAAAAGGTATTAGACAATGCTCAAAGAAACCAAGGGACCTGTGAAGGAAAATGAGAAAACAAGGTGTACTTGGGTGGTGAAGCATGAAACCTGACAACACTGTAGGCTATAGCAATGTGGAACAGAGAATGTGGATCTGATGGTCAGAAGCTCTAGCTGAGATGTGAGGCAGACTGCTGAAGTGGTGTCTGCTTCTCCATTGCTTAGGAAAAATGGCCAGAGGCCAGAGCCAAGCTAAAGAATAAGCTGTTAAATACACAGCAGCCAAGACTTGCTGAGTGTGAAAACAAAAGGATTTCTCATTCGCAGCCTTTTAAAATAAAATCTCTATTGATAAATAATTCACATAGCATGCAGTTTTCCCATTTACATAATTCAGTAAGTTTTAGTATAGCACATTCATAACATTGTGAAACCATTACCAATTTTGTTGTTATTACTGTTTAACATTTTTATTTTTTGAAAATTTACATCTTATGTAAATATCATATTGACATAATTCACTCCCTCCAACCTTTCCCCTCACCCCAACTCCTGCTCCCCTCTCTGCTCCTTCTCACTTTTATGGGCTCTTTAAAAAATTAGAGATTCAAAACTTAAAGTAGCACCTGGACAGAGATGATAGCCCATTCACTATCTGGAAAATGATCATAAAATGCCACAGAGTGCAGAAGTGTTAAAAGCTTTAGAAGGATTTGAAGTGGCAGCATCTGGAACCACTGAGTCATAGGAAAAGCACTTCAAGAATAAGAGGGGGTACTTTGAAGATCCTCTCAGTTAAACAACTGTACTGTAAGAATCCCAAAGATGAATACCCGATAGCCTCATATTGAGTCCATGTTTGAGAAGGGCTTAAAATGAAAAAAAAATTAGAGGGTGTGTGTGTCTCAGGTTTATAGTCTAATACAGTAAAACACAAGTAAAAGCCCTGCAAGAAAATCAGAGTTGTGCTTTGCTTAACTGTGGGGATACGGTCTGAAAACTGTGTTATTAGGTGATTTCATCATGAGTTAATTTCACCTGTATGCAAACAGCAGCATACGCTAAACCTAGATGATAAAGCTTAGTGCATATCTAAACTACATGGTATAATAGACAGTTCAGCCAATTGCTCCTAAGATGTAGTGAACAGCACTTGATTCATTAAGTCACACAGAGAGAGAATGATTTAACCAAGAGATGTATGGATGGAGTTGTGATTTATTATTATATTTTCATACAGTCCATAATGTATCTTCACCATGCTTCTCTTCATGTTACTCTCTCTCCCTCTCCCCTTTCAAACTCTTGCTAATCCTCTTCTTATTCCCAGGAAGACCTCCTAATTTCATATGTGTGTGTGTGTGTGCGTGTGTGTGTGTGTGTGTGTGTGTGAGAGAGAGAGAGAGAGAGAGAGAGAGAGAGAGAGAGAGAGAAGAAGAAAGAGAGATAAGGAGAGGGGGGAGGGATTGAATGAGTTTTTAGGAGAATGGGTAACAGCTTGTTTAAAGAAGTTTTCGTATCTTATCAGAGGCCTCACCACTGAAGGAAATATTTCTCCCTTCTATGTCCACCACTAACAGCATAAAAATCTTCAAAGAGGTTTGAGTCCTATAAGACAGCTTCCTTCCATGATCAGATTTTGAGTCCAGTCATTGTGCAGATCTTGTGCAGGTAATCACAGCTTCCATGAGCTCAAGATATATTGTGCCCAGAAGTCAGCATCTCAAACCTTTCTCCAACCATTCCTCCTGGGCTTACTTTGTTCTGTCCCTTCTTCTATGATGTTCCCTGAGCCTTGCAGGGGGTTATACAGACGTTTCATTTTAACAAAACGCTCGGCAATCGTTTTCTCCCAGCACTTTGACTAATTTCCGATCTCTGTAGTAGACTGCAAAGAGAAGCTTCTCTGCCAAAGGTTGAGAGCAGTGCTGATGTATAGGTATCAATATGGTATTTGCAGGGTGATTTATTAGACATATCAAGTCTATTTATTAAAAACAACAGCAACAGGTTCCCTAGTGCCTGTGATCTCCAAGTATGGGATGTTTTTTAAATGTTTAAGGTTTTGCTATTAGAGTATAATTATATCATATCCACTTCCTTTTCCTTTCCATAAACAGTTTCATATAATCCCTCTTTCAAGTTCATAGCCTAATTTTCTTTAACTATTGGTATGTGTCTGTATGTATATGTGTGAGTTTTTCTAAATACATGGATATAACCTGATTGGTCCATATAATGTTATTTGTAGATATATGTATGTAGGGCTGACAATTTGGTATTGGATAACCAATTGCTGTGCTCTTCCCTGAGGTAAAATATTTCTCCAGCCTTTTTTATGTGAATTCTCTCCTATGGAATAGGCATCAAAGCTAATCAGAAGGGGAAAAATGTTTGCTATCTTCTGTATTATTCAGGGATCTCTGGAAAAATATAACTTATAGAATGAATATATATATATATATATATATATATATATATATATATATAGAGAGAGAGAGAGAGAGAGAGAGAGAGAGAGAGAGAGAGAATGACAGAGAAGGAATATTATATACACACACAGATAGATAGATAGATAGATAGATAGATAGATAGATAGATAGATAGATAGATACAGAGTGACAGAGAAAGAGAGAGAGACTGAAGTAGGGACAGGTATTAGAATAGTTTACAGGCTGTGATCAAGCTAATCCAACAATGGCTGGCTATGTATGGAAAGTCCAATCTAGAAGTTGCTCAGTCCTTGAGGCTGGATGTCTCAGCTGGTCTTCAATACATCCAGAAATTGCAAAGTAGGCTCAAATGCCAGTGAAGTAATGAACTTGTTAACAAGGCAAGAGCAAGCAGACAAAGAGCAAGAGCTGTCTTCCATGTCCTTACATAGGCTTCCAGCAAAGGTATGGCACAGATTAAAGGTGTGTCTTCATATCTCAAGAACCTGGTCAAAAGTGTGTATCTTCCATCACAAAAGCCCAGACTGAAAGTGGCTCCACCTACAAACAAACAAACAAAAACAAGACAAAAACAAACTAATAGGTATGCCTTCCATTTCCAGATTCCAGATGTAGTCAAGTTGACAACCATCACTCTACACAGTAAGTGACTAACATACCTGCCACTTTTACAACAATAGACTCATGTATAATGAACTGTAAGCATTTCACACAGGATCCATAGCTGACTAGCACTACTGAGTATAATTCTTGCCCTAGAAATCTCACAGGAAGTTTTCAGTCCAATTTTTAGAATTTCTTTACAGCCTGTGACCAAAGCTTTTGGCATCTTTGGCAAAGTATCTGAGCAAGGAGTGCTCATAAACAGCCAACAGCAGTGTCGATTGCCTGTATTGTTTTGGGAGCCTCTGGGACATCCTGCTATGCATTTGTTTAGTTGATGGAGTTTCATTGAAGGAATTTCACTTACAACTGTGACTGATTTCAATAACAAGGTCCTGAACTTTTAGAACAGCACTTTGCAAAATGAGAGGAGATAGCACATTCCTTCTGTTCTACATTTAGTAGGGGCAGGTGCTGTCCTGGGCCAAGAGTGGATGATGAGAGATGTTACTTGACAACAGGGCTACAAATAGCCCTATAACGCTGATAAGCAGGTACAGTAAGATGGAGGAAGCTTCCATATACACCCAAGATGCTATCTGATGACATTTTTAGCTTCTGAAATGGTGAAGGTTAAAACTCTACTAAGTTAATAGATTCTTTTTTTAAAAAAATAAACAAAGAAAAAAAGAAAGAGACTCACATCCCATATGTGCTCTTGAAAGGAAGGAACCCCTGGTACTTACACATGAAAACACACCTCACACACATGCTCCACTGTAAGCAGGATTCATGCCAACAATTAAATGACATGACTCGAGAAAACAGTTTATGAATATCATTGCTATGTTTTTGTCATGTCCTTGATGGTTAATAGCACTGGCTGCTGTTGCACAAGACCAGTTAAATTCCCAATACTCACATAATTTGCAATCATCTGCAACTCCAGTTCTAGGGTATCCAACACCCTTTTCCAGTTTCGGTGGGCATCAGGCATACAAGTAGGATGCAAACAGATATACAGGCACAACACGAATACATATATCAATTTTTGAAAACAAACCCTTTTAATGAATACAATTTCTACTTGGATATTTTTAGACAGTACCTTCTGCAAATGAATAAAAATGTAGGGCTCATTCAAAAGTCATACAGTTTTGGGCCAACATCCCCAGCTAAGTCTGTATCAACCCCCACCTCCATGCAAGAGAAGAACTGACATAGACATGGTCCAGTCATAGTTCCATCTCATCACCACTGCAGAGAGTTTCCAAGAATCAACACTTAGCTGAATTCACTTTATGCTCAAAATCATGTGATAAAAACTACTATAATTCCTCTTTGGTTGGTCTTTTATGCCACTAAGTTTCTTATACTGTACTATACAACAAAAAGTTATCTACTAAAGTAATTATTTTTAATCCTTAGATTGGTTAGGATTAAGTTACTATTAGAAGCTATAGCTTTCATACCACTGTTTTCAAGTAGTATCTTTCTCCTTTGCATACATTGTCAGGAATATCTGCTTCTATTCATTTGCCTACTTTGTCCTTCCTAGTCAAGGTGAAGGTTCTAGAATTGAGTGGATTTCCTGCAACCCACTCAGGTAAAACAGTGTACCTACTAAAGGAGGAGTCACTGGGGAAATGTAACTGAAATCACTCACAAAAGAGTTATCAAATATAGTTGCAGAAATATGGCAGTTTTTTTTTTTTTTACTTATTAACAATCCGAAGGAAAACACTTCAAAATTGGCAAAGTCACTATATCTTAAAATGTTATACCAGAACACAGAGTCTCTTTGTATTGCTCCTTATCCTTTCTTCCCATGGCCTGTCTTCATCTGTGGGATCAATACTACTCACTACTCCATAGTCACACTGTGGCTTGCAGTGACAGAAGGAAGCAGAAGAAGTGTTTAATTGTTTCTTAATTTTTTAATGAATTTTTGTAATTTCTACCCATTATGTCACACTCAACTTATTGGCCAAACTTATAAGTCACTTACTACCGGTTACCAGACCTGGAAAAGTCTGCTCCAGCTAAACAGATATGTACCCAATTTTGATTCACAGAAAATAGGCCAGCTATCTCTGCATTCCCGTCTTTACAAACTTGCATGCTTTCTGAATCAATATGATTTTTAAAGCTCATTTATTTCTGCTCTAGTTTATGTCGTCAAAGAGGAAATATATAGATTAGCATATTCTGAACACAAGTAAGTAAATATTTGAGATTTCAGTACATTGTAGAGTTGGTATTAGACCTTCAGAGTTATCTGAAGTTAAATAATGTGGGCAAAGATTTGTCTCAAGTACTGAATAGTCAGCCACTGTCAGTGTTTAATCAGAGGATCAATAGTTCTGTATCAGAGGCCATAGAGCCAAGAGTGTACAACACTTGTATGAATATTCAGTGAACAAAACCTGAAGAAATGACACTGTCAAATATAAAATCCTGTCATTTTTCAAAATGTTCACTTAAAAGAAAGTCATATGCAGCCCTTGATATTTCTGAATTTCAGTATTTATCAACAAAGATATTACTACTGTTAAAAAGAATTTCCAACAGTTAAGAACATCATTCTCTACGGAATCACTGTAAATGTTTTATTATTGTTTCATGCACCTACCTACATGAGAAAGTTTCATTCCTACATTACAAATGGGAAACTAAGGCTCACCAGGCCTTAGTTAATATATGCAAGGTCACACATCTTAATAATACATAAAATCAGAATTTAACCTAAATCTTGCCTCTCAAGTTAGACTTACTCAGTATACCAGTTTAAAGAACAAAATGGCTGCTTGTCTTTCAGAAATAAAATATCAGATGGACAATAATTTTCAAACAATTTTCTAAGTGAACTCAAAGATATATATTCTTCAGTTAGCCCAAGGAATACTTCTTTTGTTTTATTCTCAAGAAAGGGTCCTTGTGGCTAGATCAGAAAAGTATCTTATTCTTCTGAGTCTTAGCCTTGAATACCAAAAGCATCAAAGAAAGAAAATGGTGTAGTGTGTGGGGGAAGAGAGGCAGGTTGCTCACTTTAACACCAGAGCAGGAGGCTTATTGGGGAGAGTAAAGACGAACTTCTTTTGCTTTGGTTGAAACATACAGAAGAGGAGCATCAGTAGCCAAAATCCTTGTCACAAAAAGAAAACAGAGGAGAGCCTGGGCAACAGGGAGTTGATTGGGACTTCCTCAACAAGAAATAGAATTCTCACAGCCTCTCCCTAGGAGACAAGAGAGCTGATCATTGTTCCTGTGACAGTCATGAGGTCCTTGAAACATGATTAAACACCAATAACATTTTTATCACAGGCAAATTCATCAAATATGCAGATTTCCAGTTCTATGCGGAGCCTACAAAATCAAAACTTATGAAATTGGGACCCAGCACTCTGCAATTGAACATGTCTCCAGATGAGTCTAATGCATTCTAAACTTTGCAAACTGCTGCACTGGGGAATGGGATTTGGTTCATTACAGCATTCGCCTGGGGAGTCAGTATTCCCCTGACAAAAGGTAAAAACAAAAACAAGTTGATTAGAAAGGAACTGTGTTGGGAAAGCTAGAGATAATGATTTGTTTCTTCAATTTTCAGCAACAAAAAAATGTCACAAAAGAAACCAGAAAAACAACCTGTGGAAGGACCAGGAGCCATTGCTCTTAGCATCTCTCCCACCTGTGTGTATTGCAGTACAACCCACAGTTGATTACTGATGGTCAGACTTGTGAATCAGTCAAAAGAATTCTCTTTAAGTACTATAAATTAGTATTTAAAATTGTGAAACTTACCATATCAATTACCAATCAATTTGGCCAAAAATAAATATGGGTAATATAAACACACATTATTCACTGCAATCAGAAACATCAAAAAAAATGAGACCTGGTTATCAACAAAATATAAGGTGCTCGTGTCCTCATAAAAAGGCTTAGTTTTTCAAATATGCAACATGAAAAGTCCTACTGTCTTTAATCTTTAGGTAAATTAAATTTGTAAATAAACTAGATAAAGTAGTGGACAATGTCATGATCTCACACCCATCTAAAATCAAAATGTTTTATTTTTTAGAACTTAACACTTTAAAAAAAAAGTCATGTAATGAGATCATTCTTTGTGGATCAGAATGGCCTTAAACTCCTAAAACTCCTCAAACTCCTAAAGACAGGTACCACCACACCCAATAGCAATGCACTTTCTGTTTTTCTGTTTCTGTTTTAGGTTTCATGACAACAACCGATTTCCTTATAATCATATAGAAATATACTTTCCTCTTTTTGTTTTCTCTTTAGCCATTGAGTATACCAAAGCAAGAAGAAGTGGCACTGAAGGCCTTTTTGACAACTGACAGACAACAACCCCTTGGGTGGCATGAAGCAAGTAGCTAATGTATGAATAAGAGCAGACTGTCTGCTATAGATCATTACACAAACACCGGTGGAACTGGAGTGATGCCAGCACTCCTCCAAGAGGCTGGGCACAGGAGTCTCAGAGCTGTACACAGAGCAGAGGAGGAAAAGTGGTCCAGGGCTGTATGGTGGGTGACGGCAGATGTTCCTCATCCTTGAGTACTTAGAATTGACTTTATGAAGACAATGGTAATACACAGAAAATATGATCTAAAGATACTTGTACAGCAAATGCCTTCAACTTAGTTCATGGTGTTTTCTTTTCAACCTTGCTATATTCAGGGACACCTAATTATATCACCATATGCTTTGAAAAGAACATTTTCCACTGCATTTAAACAAGCATATGGTGGAATATCATGCAGTGTTATCTGTTAAACGGAATACAGAAGAATTGAAGCAGCCTACAACACTTCCAATATATAAGGAACTTGAAGATTTTTATATATAACAGCAGAATAGGTAGATTAATAATTGCCTTGACATATTTCTTCATATTTGATTAATTAAACAGTATCTTGAGACAATGTCATTTTTATATCAAGATTTGAATGTACATGGGTTAATTTGGTAATGGATACCATTTTAATTGGATTTGAAATTGGGGTATATCTCTCTAAGGATCTTTACTGGTCAGGGTAGTCAAAAGTATTAATTAATACATTTTAGAGCACTAACTTATTTTCTGAATGTCTTGTGATTCTTCTGAGTTGACAGATCCACAAAAGTCCCTTACCCTGATACTAACTTATGCCATGCATTTTTGTGTAATAAAAAAGTCAAATATAAAATTATGGAAAAAAGCTTTAAAAATATCACATGCCTTCTGTTGGTGACTTTTAAATTAGTTTATGAAAATATGCATGTAGTATCCAGGAAATTTTAATTTTGTGCTTTTTGGATGCATAGGCCCATATTCTTTACTCTAGTAGAGAAGGAACAGGGATTCTTATAAATTCAAGGAAATTACTCTTCCTTTGAGCTACATCCCCAGGTTTTGTTTTGGTTTTAGTTTTGGTTTGAGCCAGGATGTCCATATGAAGCTCAGGCCAACTACTGTCTCATTAGATGGTACAGACTGGTCTCAAATTGACAGCCTCACTGCCTCAAGATCCTGGGTGACAACTGTACAACTGAGTTTCACCAGACCCACCCAGGTCAATTTTCTGGAAGATACAATTTAAACCTGAAAGAAAGATTACCAATTCAAAACATTTTTAAAATGTGTAAGGATCTCATTGAGAAATATGTATGTCATATCATGCGAGGATTAATTGAGGCTTCTCTATTCTGAATCTGTGCAACTCTAGCCTAGAAAATGTGCCTTGTGGGTTTGGTGTCATATTGTGGATATGATGTAACACTGTACAGGTGCCATGGTCCATTGCAGCCTATCTGTGAAATCCAATCTTCAAAACCTTCAAAAAAAAGGATCTTATGTCTGTTTGCTGACTTTCTTATATTTATTGAGCCACCAACAATTACATATACAAAGACTCAAGGTGTAAGTGATTGCACATCCTTTGGTTCGTCAACATAAAGAATTATATTTTTTAGCTTTCAAGGGTAGGACACTTTAAATTTTTTATTCTTGTACAGTTTCATATAAATACGTGTTTGGATCATGTTTTCCCCATTATTCTTTCTTCTCATCTTCCTCATCCCATTAAACCCCCTTTTCCTAATGATCTTCCACTTCCTTTCTTATCTTGTGCATGTGTACATTTATGTGTGTATGTATGTGTGTGTGCATGTATGAGCATGTGTGTACATATGTGTACATGTGCGTGCATATGTGTATGTGTGTGTGAGAATATATGTGTGTATGTTGTTGTATGTGTGTGTATGTGTATGTGTGTATATGAGTGCATGTGTGTCTGTTTGTGTACCCATGCAACCCCTTCCTTTAAAAAGTTATTCACATGTATGTGTGTATTTATATGAAAGTATAGGATCTCCTGAAACTAGAATTAAAGACATTTGTGAGCCACCGTGTGGATGCTTACAATCAAAACTAGGTCACCAAAAGGCAGCAATTGCTCTTAACCCATAGCCTTCTTTCTAGCTGCCTGGCCCAATGAGATTAGTTGAGATTGCCTGCATAAACATGAGTGAGAAATTATTTGATTGAGTAAGAGCAAATTACCAGTGGCTTAATCCCTGAGGATCAGGACTCCCCTGCCCAGGTAACTTACCTGTAGTTCCTCAGAGAGCAAGAACACTCCCCATCCATAATGGAATGTTGGTGGACCCAGTCTGCTACAGTACTATGAAGCTAGCCACTGCTGCTGTGAGTTCATGCATAAACATGAAATTCATTTAAAAAAAAAAACTTTTGAAATGTCAGTCCTAACATTGAACACAACACAACCCCATCATTCTCCAATGCATATCATGTAGATCCCAATGTAATCCCAGAGACCCCTTGAAATTACACATGTCCTCCAAGAATCCCTTCCATGAAACTGTACAAAAGACTATTGGCCTACAACTTTCCAATCGTGATCCCTGAACCATCAGAATAAAGCATTCAGTGAATATGCAGTCTTCCTCTTTTTATTCCTTTCTGTCTGTAGGTGAGAGAAGAGACCGGAACATTGTCTAGAGTCATATAGGGAAACCCCTTAGGAGTGGTGGTATGGCCTATAAAGCAGTGATGATTTGGATACCTTCTACCTCCTAGCTCCATCAACGTTTGCAAGTAAGTCATTGACACTCAAGTTAGAGTGGGCATCTTGACTCATGCTTCATGGCTGTGGCACCTGAGATCCCTATAGAAGACATGTGCTTTGTGATGCAGACAGCTCTAAAGCCTTGCTACACTGGACCCAGAATTGTTCCACATGCTACACAATCCCTACCTTGACAACAAGTTTCATTTTCTTACAGTAAACTTAGTGCCCCATCCCCAGTCTGGCTCAAGTGCCTCTATGAAGAATTCTAAAGGGTGGGACCCTTCCTTCATATCCCTCCATTCAACCTTGCATTCACTGATAAGGTCATGTGAATGATTTGTCTCCCCAACTCAGCTTCATTATCTATGACTGTGTACTTTGAAAAATTTTAGGTTATTAATTATGTCATTCAGCTTCAGTTACAAATAACAGAAGCTGGTTCTGGTTGATTTTTAAGCTAGTATAGACATGGTTTTAAAACCTGAAAATGAAGCAGCATAAGAAACTAAGAACCCTGGTGGATGATGGACAGTAGGGACTGATGAATAACTTTATCCACTGTCAAAATCCATAGACCTGCACACCCCACAGAGAGCTCGCAGTGTCACTACAACAACTTGGTGATCTCGACCTAATGTCTGGACAGGAATAAAAGAGTCCACTCAAAATCCAGACTCATAGATAACTAGCTTCAAACTGTTTGGAGATACAGCCTTAAGTGGTCATTAAATAAAATGCACGTGCTGGAAATAGAACTCATGCCCTCTACAAGAGCAGTGTGAGTTCATGACCACCGCACCACTGTTCCGGCCCTTTGCCCACTATGTTATTTTAGGAGCTATTAATTGTTCTTTATTCCCTTTGGGTCTCTGGATATTTATTTAAGATTTCTGTAGAAAAAGGTGTAACAATGGAAGAATTGAACATCAAGATTCTAACCATCACAGCACAACATATACTTAGAATAGAAGAGAAGGCTTTTATAATGCACGAAAAGTAATTCTCTTTATGTCAAAATAAAAATTTTCAAAATTCTTGGCATGTACTTCTGTGGCTACAGAGAAAGAAATTAAACAGTCAAAAAGGATAAGCCCAATCTCTCTACTCTTCCTCAGGAATATGGAGGGGCCCCTCAGTGCTGGTAGAAGACTCCTGCTCTATCAGTGGCCACAATGGCACTAGGAAGCCCAGGTAAGACACTGCCCATTGCCTGATAACACTCCTTAAAGCTCACCAAGTTATCCCCAATAGAACCCTTCCCCTTGGCTCCATATCCTAGCCTTCAACTCTGACAGCTAACCTCTTACAGTACCAGTGTCAGGGGCAGCTTTGCTTATACACTGAAGGCCGAAATTCAGCCATAGGGCTAAGTCAGCCTGCTAACACAAAGTCTTGGGTCTCTGTGGAAAAACACTGAAACAGATAGCTATAAGATATTGTAAACAAGCAGTTTTGGTAGATAGTTGCCAGGTTTTAGTCATAGACTTTGTAGATAGGAAACCTTGATGGATAGTATCAACTTAGATTAGGACAAGTGAATCACAGGCAGAGTCATAGTGTCCTGTCCCCTGAACCTTCACCCAGCTGACACTCTGTCCTGGAAGATATCTGTACTCCCCCCGAACACATACACTCCTGCGTCATCCCCTTCCCCACATCCTGCCTTTTTGTGTATATAACCTTGTGTGAAAAAGTAAAAATTGTGATTTGATCAGCCTGTAGACAGATCACCATTTTTTGCATCTTTGCCTGTTTCCCCCACCCCCTGCTCTCTTTCAGGTTACCTCCCCGGACCCCTGTTTAATGCCCTGCTGGACAGGACATACCAGACACTGTGCAGATATTAGGAATTCCAGGTCCACTGCTCTGCTGGAGTCCCAGTCCAACAAATAAGAAGATCAGAGATCAAGCTGGTACCCTGAATCCTGGGAGACACAGGTACCTGGAACGTCAGAGGCCACCATCTCAATTCTCAAAACCCCAAAGACAATGCAAGCACTCAAAACCTCCACACAAGCTGTCAAAAGCCCAGCAGAGAAAATCTACTAAACCTGAAAACTCACTGGTCACCAGAACCACAAGACACTCAGGCCAGAAGACTAGAGGGGAAATAGAAACTAAGGGGGCAAATATCCAAAAAAACATCCATCCAACAAAGACATAAATTAATACCTAAACCTATAGTAACCCAAACCAAAATGATTAGAGGTAAGTGTAAGAACAAAGTCAGCAATTGCCAGGGCAATGTGGCACCACCAGAGCCTACTACAGTAAGCCCTGGATATTCCAGTACAGCTGAAGTACAAGAAAATGATCATTAATTCAATCTTATGGAGATGATTTAAAGAAGAAATGGATAAATTTCTTAAAGAAACCCAGGAAACCCCATAGAAAAAGGAAATGAATAAAACTATTCAGAACCTAAAAATGGAAATAGAAGCAATGAAAAAAAAAAAAAACCCACAAACTGAGGGAATCCTGGAGATGAATACATTGGTCAAAGAAAAGGTTAAATCTAAAATGTTCCTAACACAAAATGTCCATGAAATCTGAGGTACTATGAAAAGACCAAACCACATAAGAAAAATGAGCATAGAAGATAGGGACAATTCCCTGCTCAAAGACCCAGAAGATAGTTTCAACAAAATCATAGAAGGAAATTTTTCTAACCTAGAAAAGGAGATGCTTATAAAGATACAAAAGCTTACAGAACACCAAATAGATTAGGCCAGGAAAGAAATCCTCCTTGCCATATAATAACCAAGACACTAAATTTATAAAACAAATATATATATATATATATATATATATATATATATATATATATGTGTGTGTGTGTGTGTGTGTGTGTGTGTGTGTGTGTGTGTGTGTGTGTGTATTATGTATATGTATGTATGTATGTATGTATTAAAAGATGTAAGAGGAAAAGACAAAGTAACATATAAAGGCAGACCTATCAGAATTACATCTGACTTCTTAACTCTGTTTCGCCCAAACACAAACTGTTGTGTGTAGTTTTAAAATCATGCTACCGCCTTAGCCTGGGAGCTACAGACCACATTACCAGCCCCCTGCCAGCTCCTTTTTGCTCTGTCCACCTTGGCTCTGGGATCAGCTGCTGCCAGCCTCAACCCCAGTTTTCTCTCTATTCGCCTTTGCTCCAGGAGGGGTTGCATTACCAGCCCACTCCTGAGATCCTAGTATCTATGGATAAAGGACACATCAGACATCTTTATTATTTTAGAACTTTCAGGCTGGCACAATTGCTGACCGAAGAGTCTCCAGCCTAGAAAGACATGCCCTTATCAATTATTAGCTCCGTTTCTCCTCCTGACCTAAACTTAGTGGCTTGAATCAGCTAGCCCCTGTCAACCTCCTTGGCCCCCACCTGTAGCAGAGGCTCCAGGCCCTAGCTACCCTGAAGCCTTTCCTCCAAAGCATGGCAGAAAAAGCCCTCCATTTTCCCTGCATCTCCTCTTCCTCTTGAGACCCAAATATCCCACCTATACCTTCAGTCCAACAATTGGCTCCTGGCCTTCTTCATTGACAAATCAAGAACCAAGTAGCGAACCAGATCTTAGTATCAGCACCTCCCTTACAACAAAGAAATATACCTTCTCCTCAGCACCTCTCAGAACCTTCTCCAAAATTGACCATGTTCTCAATCACAAAGCAAGTTTCAACAGATACAAGAAAATTGAAATAACCCCCTGTATCTTATCAGACCATGGATTTCAACAATAGCAGAAAACCTACAAATTAATGAAAACTGATCAACTCTCTACTGAAGGACCACTGGGTCAAGGCATGAAGAAAGAAAGAAATTAAAGACTTTATAGAATTCAATAAAAATGAGTGTACACTATATGGAAACTTATGGGATGCAGTGAAAGCACTGCTAAGAGGAAAGTTTATAGCACTAAGTGTCTTCATAATGAAATTAGAGGTGGAGGGGGATGGCTGGGATAGGGGTTTCCAGAGGATAGACCTAGAAAGGGAATAACATTTGAAATGTAAATAAAAAAAATGTCCAATAAAAGAAAAAAAAAAGAAAGCTAATACAGATGTATTTGAATGAGAGGGTCAAGTTCTGGCTACAGCAAGAAACAGAACTTGGTAGCTTCAACCATGTGTAATAAATAAATAAATTAGAAATAAATTTTATATTAGAAAAACTAAAAATAAAGAAAGAAAGAAACTAAAGAGATTTCATACTAGCTCCTTAACAGCATGCCTGAAAACTCTAGACAAAAAAAGAAGCAAACATACCCAAGAGAAGTAGATGGCAAGAAATAATCAAACCAAGGGGTGAAAATAAAAGGGAAACAAAAAAATTACAAAGAATCAATGAAACAAAGAGTTTGTTCTTTGAGAAAGTCAACAAGATAGGCAAACCCTTATCCAAACTAAAAGGCAGAAAGAGAATATCAAGATTTTAATAATCAGAAATGGAAAGGGGGCATAACAGCAGACACTGAGGAAATTCAAAGAACCATGAGGTCATACTTCAAAAATTTGTGCTCTAAAAAATTGGAATAACTAAAAGAAATGAACAAATTTCTTAATAATATCACTTACCAAAGTTAAATCAAGATCAGGTAGATGATTTAAATAGCCTTATAACCCCTAACGAAACAGAAGCGTTCATTAAAAGTCTCCACCCCAAAAAGAAAAAAGAAAAAAAAAAAAAAAAAAAAGACAGGGACCAGATGGTTTTAGTTCAAAATTTGAACAGACTTTAAAAGAATATAACACCAATACTCCTCAAATTATTCCACAAAATAGAAAAGGAAGGAACACTAGCAAATTTATTTTATGAAGCTACAGTTACCCTGATACCTAAACCACACAAAGATTCAACAAAGAAAGAGAATTAAAGACAAAATTTCCTCATTAACATTGGTACCAAAATACTCAATAAAATACAAATTAAATCCAAGAACACATCAAAGATATCATTCACCATGACCTAATAGGCTTCATCCCAAAGATGCAGGGGTGGATCAATATACAAAAATCAACCAACATAATCTACCACATTAAAAAAAGAAGAAAACCATATGATCATCTCATCTCATTAGATGCAGAAAAGCCTTTGACAAAATTCAACACTCCTTCATGATAAAAGTCTTAGAGATATCAGGAATACAAGAGACATACATAACCATAATGAAGGGAATAAATATCCAACATCAAATTAAGTGAAAATACATCCAAAGCAACTCCACTAAAATCAGAGACAAGACAAGGCTGTCCACTCTCTCCCTATCTGTTTAATATAATACTTTAATTTCTAGCTAAAGCAATAAGGCAATCAAATATCAACAGGATACAAACTGGAAAGGAAGAAGTCAAAGTATCACTGTTTGCAGATAATTTGATAGTATATGTTGTGTTTTATATAAAGAGAAGCCAAGGATATATTTAGTGGTGGCATGGTATGGTGTGGGGGAAGGAGATGCCTCTGTGGGACCATGTTGTTGAGACATCCCTTCTCCCTGAGGTACTCGCCACAGAATAGTATAGTATAGAATAGAGTTGAAAGGCAGAGAGAGAGTGGGGGGCAGGGGAGTAAAGACTAGCCATGAGCATGTGGATAAAGAGAGGAGTGAGAGAAATGGGGAAAGGGAGAGGAGGATAGGGCAAGAGGGGAAGAGAAGAGACCAAGCGAATGAGGAGAGGGCAAGTAGTCCTTTTTATAGTGAGTCAGGCACATCAGTCTGTTGCCAGGTAACTGTGGGGCGGAGCCTAAACTAAATGCCAACATTATATATAAGCGACTCTAAAATTCTACCAGGGAACTCCTACAGCTGATAAATGCCTTCACCAAAGTGGCTGAATACAAGATTAACTCAAAAAAGGCAGAAGCACTCCTATATACAAATGACAAACAGGCTGACAAATAAATCAGGAAAACAACACCATTCACAATAGCCTCAAAAAAATATAAAATACCTTTGGGTAACTCTAACCAAACAAATGAAAGAGCTACATGACATGAACTTCAAGTCTTTGAATAACAAAACTGGAGAAGATATTAGAAGATGGAACTATCTTCCATGCTCATGCATCAATAGACTTAACATAGTGAAAATGGCCATCTTACCAAAAGCAATTTACAGATTGAATGTAATTCTCATCAAAATTCCAAGACAATTCTTTAGAGACCTGGAAAGCTTAACTTCATGTTGTTAGGGTCCAAGATTCATTGAAGGAAGACCCCAGACTCAGATAGTATGCAAAGGCAAAAAGCCTTTCAGATGGTATGATGGTATGCATAAACAGCTCTAAAATTCTACCAGGGAACTCCTACAGCTGATAAACATTCAGCAAAGTGGCTGAATACAAGATAACGCAGAAATTACCAGCATACAGGGGTCAACCATTCATCAAAATGTTGATGACCAAAGGACTTCACAGGCCCCTTTTTTTATGCAGGGATAGGGGAATATTCTAGAAGGATTAGGTAACCTCTAATATGAGGCAAAGCAGTGACATTAGTACAATTTTGATTGGCTGCTATGTTAGTTTCATTATATTTTGTAAGACCTTGAAGATTTTCAGTGACCTGCTCTGTTCTGGCCTTGTTATCTCCTCCGACCAAGTATATAGGAGACTGTCTCAACTCTGGAGCAATCCTCTCTGGTTCAGGGCTGTCATTGACCAAAGGCTCATTGTCAATGGCTTCCTTTAGGAGCCTAATATGCTTCCAGGAAGTTGAAAATTTTTATTCCCAAGGTTTCTGAACCTCTCAATATAAAAAAAAAAAAAAAAAAAAAAAAAGCTTAGGATAGCTAAAAGAATCCTATATAATACAAGAACTTACAGAGGTATCACCATGTGCAATTTCAAGCTCTACTACAGAGCTATAGTAATAAAAAAAAACTGCATGGTATTGGCATAAAACCAGACCTGTTGATCAATGAAATTGAACTGAAGGCCCAGCTATAAGTCCACACACTTGTGGACACATGATTTTTGACACACACAAAGAAAGCTGAAATTACACAATGGAAAACATGAAGCATCTCCAAGAAATGGTTCTGGTCTAACTGGATATCGGCATATAGAAGAATGCAAGTAGATCCATATTTATCTCCCTGCACAAAACTCAAGTTCAAGTGGATAAAACTTCAACATAAAATCAATTACACTAAACCTGATTGAAGAGAGAGTGGGGAATAGCCTTGAACACCTTGGTACAGAAGACAATTTCTTGAACAGAACACCAATTGCGCATGCACTGAGATCAACAATTAAAACACGATCTCTGTAAGAAAAATGACACTAACAGCCTACAGAATGGGAAAGAACTTTTCACCAATCCTACAAGTAACAGAGTCTAGTTTTCAAAATATATAAAGAACTGAAGAAACTAGACATCGACAAAGAAAATAATCCAATTTTAAAATAGGGTGTAGAGTAAACAGAATCCTCAACAGAGAAATTTCTAATGGCCAAGAAGCACTTAAAGAAATGTTTAACATGCTTATCCATCAGGGAAATGCAAATCAAAACTACCCTGAGATTCCATCTTACACCTGTCAGAATGGCTAAAATCAAAAACTCATTTTCCAGTCTGTGCCTGCACCTAGAGCAGCCCTAAGGCTTCAACTCTGCACCCAACCCCCCAAAACCCAGAGGAGGCTGGACTCCCAGGAGTTGTAACACACCCAGGAGTGTAGGATGCTGAAGGAGCATAGTGGCCACCAGAACGATGGGTGAGACATGCTGATGCCAGGACAAAGAATGATGCTAACCTGTGAACTTGCTGAGTGCCCTGACAGTGGTGACTGGGAAGCTGTATTGGACATATGTTCCAGACCCACCATTGCTTACCTATACCCCTGAGGGGACAAGCATCCTTGCTTCAAGTTTTTAGACCTTGTGGAACAGAGAATCAAAGAGAAGTTATAATGAGTTTTGTACTATTTTTAAATGTGACTAGTTACTCAGACTCAATCATGCACTGGTCTAGAAATCAAGCCAATATTGGAAATAGTAGTCTCCATTTGGAAGTCTGGTTCTGGACATTTTCAGAGACATATATGGAAATTAGCTGCAGTTCTCTATGATGTAATGTAAACAAGAGATAAAGTTGGGGCAGGATCTGGATTTCAAACAGGTGTTAGCACGTGTGTTAAGGATCTTTTAATTATCAAATTAAAAATACTCTTGTTTCTTCTATAGTATTTAATGTAAGTTACATTGGTTGCACACCTTCTAATTGTGTTTGTGTTTTGAAATCCAGCATGTCAGTTATGGAGGTCTATCAACCAGCTTTTGTTTTAATGCCCTGAGTATCACAGAACCTCAGTATTCTAAAAATAGCTTTCAAGTACTGGAACAAATGAATCAGGCTTTAAGCAGAATCAAGAGTGAGCTTGATTATTGCTGGTATAACAGCTTTAATTACATTAATTGCTAGCACCACTGCTTCTGCAATTGCTATGACACAGAAGTTAAGACAGCTACTTTTGTTAATCATTTAACAAAAAAATGTTACTAATGTGTTGAATATACAAGAGGATTTAGATAGGCATTTGGAAGAACAAATTGATGTTGTTTATCCTATTCAAATTATTGAAAGGAGGTTCAGAATTTAAGTGTAAGGAGTCATCTCAAGTGTTATGCCAAATACCATTGAACTCATGTTAGTTCTCAAATTTACAGTGGTAGTCATTATAATTAGGAAAAGGTTTAAAGACACTTGCAGTGTATTTGGCATAATTCTAACACCTCTCTGAATGTTTTAACATTGCATAGCTACCTTATGAATTTCATGAATGCTGCTCTACTGAGCATTGATACAGTAGATACTGCAGATAAAATTACCCATGGCCTGAGGTCAGTATTTCTATTGTTCAAGCTTCAAGAATGGCATATATAGCTTGACAGGGCTAGCCCTTCCTGTCCTGGGAATACTTTTATTCCTGCCCATCATGTTAAAGCTTGTATTTAACAACATCAACATGTTGGCAGCCAAAGTACATGGCTTGAACCTAAAAATGGACCCCCAGACAGAGTTATTAAATTGGCTGGCAAGTCAAGGACGGGTAAAATTCTGCACAGAGCCTTACCAACTTAAGACAGATATGCATTGCTTTGGCTAATGTATATTCCATAACGGGTTAGGAAGGCATTCTTGTCAGAATGGCCTAAGACAGGCTCTGTCTTATTAATAAAATAAAAAAAGGGGGAGAGGCAGAGAGCCTTTGGGGCTGCTTGGCAAGAATCTGACATAGGCAAGGGACAAGGAAATGGGCTGGTTGGCAGGAATTTGACATTGGCCAAGGAAAAGGAAGTAGATTTCAGTCAGGAATCTGACATTAGGCTAGAACAAAGAAGTAATTTCAGGCAGGAATGTAAATATTAGGCTAAAGCAAGGAAGTAGGCTTCAGACATGAATATGACTTTGGGCTAGGACAGGGAAGTTGGCTCAGATATTTTGGTCATCCTGGTAAGCCCTTAGAAACAGTGATCATGGGAGTGTTCATGTAATTGTGTTTAATGCCTTGCTTGTTCTTGACTATTTTTGTTTATTGTCTTGCTTGTTCCTTGACTATTTGCATCTATTGTATTGCTAGTTCCTTAACCTAGAACTGACCTTAGTACATGCATGTAATTAAGATGGTATAAAAGCAAAAAGGAGGAGCGGGGGATGGGATAGGGTGTTCTATGGAGGGGAAATGGGGAAAGGGAATGACACCTGAAATGTAAATAAATAAAATATCCAATAAAAATGTTCAAAAAACCCTCAAGTGACAGTTCATGCTGGTGATGATGTGGAGCAAGGGGAATACTCCTCCATTGCTTCTGGGAGTGCAAATTTATACAGCCACTTGGAAATTAATATGCTGGCTTCTCAGAAAATTAAGTATTAATCTACCTCAAGACCCAGTAACTCCTGGGCATATACCCAAAGGATGTCACATTGCAACATAAGGACATTTCCTCAACTATGTTCATAGCAGCTTTATTTATAATAGTCAGACACCAGAAACAACATAGCTGTCACTGAACAACAAAATGAATTTTGTAAATTTGGTGCATTTACAAACTGGAGTATTACTCAACTGTTTAAAAAAAAAAAAAGACATCAGGAAATTTGCAGGCAAATGGGTGAAACTAGAAAAACAATCATCTTGAGTACTGTAACCCAGACCCAGAAAGACAAACATGGTATATACTCATTTATAAGTGGATATTAGCTGGGGGAGAGGGGGCAGTAGAAAAGAGAGACTGGAAGGAAGGAAGGGGAGGGAGGGGAAACTGAAGTCGGGATGTAATATATGAGAGAAGAACATCTTTTTAATTAACAAAGAAAAAAGAAAATTCAAATCCCAAACTCAAGGAATAAGGACAACAAAGGGAAGAAGTGCCCTAGGCCAGATTGTGGTAAAGACTAATGTTCTCCAATCTGTATTAATACCTTTCAGCCTCATTAGGTCCCAAAGTCATGACTTTGGGCACCCCTGCACTCTCTACGAATGCTTCTGGTCCAGTTCAAAATGCTCCCCAATTGGCTAGCACCCTATTAATCTGCTGACTATACCTCACCTGATCAATAACACTCTGTGTTTGATATTCCTGTAAGTCCATATGTAATTCAAACAAGTTAACCACACCCTCCACAGGGACTCAGTTGCACCCCACAGTCTTGTTCCTACAAAGCATGCCCTTCATAGCCTGGCTGGTTCACTGTACTCTGCTGAGTTGGCTCTGTTCTTCTGCCATGGGCTGTGAGGACATGGGACTGCTTGATCTTACCTGTCTGGTACAGGGATCTCATGTCCCACTACATCATGCTGTTTAAGCCAGGGAACTTTTTCTCAATAATGGGGTGCTTAGGGGGTGATCTGGATAGAGGAACACTTTGAACCACAACGTTTTTGAGAGGCTTGCTTAGAATATGCTGTGCATGCAAACCTGTAGCAGTAAAGACCAGCAGCCTTCCCTATGCCCATGAAGCACAGATTTACTTGTGGGCAAGGCAGTAAAATAAAATGTAGAAATCTGAGTGATGGAACAAAAGGTGTAGTCTAGAGGAAAACAGGAGATGATATATTTGAGAAACACCATCCTCCTGTTTGACTTGGGCTTCCAAGAACAAAGAGCTGTCTCTCATGGTGCCAAACATAAGGTTAATGCTATGAAATTAGACTGTACCTTTACCTAGCTGGAAAGATATGGATTAAAGACATGTCTTCCTACCTCAAAGATCTGGAATAGAAATGGCTCTTCCAAGTTCAAATTAAGGGAAAAAGAATCCCTCACAAGTGTGTTCTTGATTTTAGAATTTTAGCTATATTCAGATATAATCAGCTTGACCACCAAGGATAGCTGTTACAATACTTGATAAGCTAAAGAATAGACAAATAAACTCCTGAAAGTCATTTTGCCTCAGGACACGTATGTCTGCCATCCTGAAAGCTATTTCAAACACACGATTGTCCTGCACAGTCCATCACATGAAGACCTGCCTAAGACTGGAGTGAAACTCGTATAACACAGGTCTATTTATTCTTTCTGCATTAACTGTGGTGTGTACTTCTATTTTATTTTACGTGCATTGTATTTTCCCTGCATGTGTCTGTGTAAGGGTGTCAGATACCCTGGAAATTGAGTTACAGATACACAGTTTTAAACTGCCATGTGGATGCTGGGAATTGAATCCTGACCCTTTGGAAGAGAAACCAGTGCTCTTTACCAATGAACTGTATCTCCAGCCCCTTTAATCCAGATCTTAAAGGGGAATGATTCATCTTTAATCTGGGCCACACTCCTCTGGAAGTCTATTTAAAGTCATGGAAGAAGGAAACTTTTTCTCTTTGTCTGTTTGCTTTCTCCTTGCTAGCAAGCCCAATGCTTCTTGGCATTAGAGTCTACTCCTTTGGGATACCAGCATCTACTGAAGACCAACTGAGATATCCAGCCTGGTAGACAGAAGAAGTAAGTAGGTATTTTCAGAAGGGAAAACATTCTTCTGCCTCCTCGAAGGACTCCAGCACTGTACTTGGAAAAGGCATCCAGACACGTGGAAGCTGCCTCAGAAGGTGAGTCTCAATACATCCATTAGACTTTATATGACCCCAACCAAGGCTGTTGGCCCTGAAGCTTCTTTGTGTTCTTGTCCTGCTGCAGATCCAGCCCTGTCAGGATGAAGCTCAAGTGACAGCAGAACTGGATGTCAAGGGGAAGCACAGTTTGCCTTGGAAGAGTCCCCATGTTGTAGGAGCTGGGCTCCAGAACACAAGCTACCTAAACACGGGGCTGCAGTGTCTGACACACATACCATCTCTTGCCAAGTACACGCTGTCCAGGGAATACCCTCAGAGTTGCTGTTACCAAGAAGGCTGTATGATGTGTATATGGAAGCTCATGCTACCCACAGTCTCCTCCAGGGATGTTATCCAGCCCTCAATGAAGTTAATTGCAGCCTTCCACAAACACAAACAGGAAGATGCCCCTGAGTTTCTGATGTTCACCTTGAATGCCTTGCACACATCCTACCTGCCATGGAGCAAGCACTTGGAACCTTCCTCTAAGGACAACACCTTATCTGTAGAATATTTGGAGGCTCCTGGAGATCTTACATCAAGTGCCTCCTCTGTCACTGCGTCTCAGACACCTTTGACCTTTCCTGGATATCACACTGGATATCTAGGTGGCTCCGAGCATGAACAAAATCTTGGAGGATTTAGTGAAGGAGGAAAAGCTGCTCTGGGAAAATGACTGTCACCGTGGCCATCGTCAAGAGAAGATGCCAGCTTTCAAGGCCTTGACTGTGCCAACTGCCCCAAAAGTTCACCTGCCAGTGTTGAATTACTTCTCAGAGTTTACATGTGGCAAAGTCGACAAGAACTTGAGCTCCTGTGAGTCCCTAATTCTGTAACCATATACATCTTCACGGAATAGAGGACCATGGTGCATGTCCTCTATGCTGTACTGGTCCATGCTGGTGAGACTTATTACAGTGGAGATTACTTCTGTTATGTCAAAGTTGGCCAGTGGTATGAGATGGATGCTTTTAGGGTTGCCAGGCATGATGATGTGATTTCTGCCCTCAGTGACCCTGCCTATGTGCTCTTCTACATCCAACAGACTTATTTCAAAAAGGACAGCGCCAGTGTGCCCACATGTACAGTAAACAGGGTTCTCGGCCCCTAATACCAGTAGAGAAATTTATGGCTGACAGAGACCACACAGGAGCTGCAGAGCCACAGGAGGGTATGAGGAATGCAACAACCAAAGAAATTTCAGCCCAGTGGAAAGTGCTGCTTAACACAAACCCCTGAAGCCTGTGATGAACCTCAAAAAAAAAAAAAAAAAAAAAACTGGACCCATTCTGCCAGCCCACCAAGTTATGATTCACCAGTCCACACCCAGAGCATACTCAGGGCAGAACCATCCCCACAAGGAGAATTACCTCTATCAAGACTCAACAAGTTTCCTGTCTGATCAGTACCCCATGAACACTAGGCAGCTCTGTAGTCAGGGAGGGAGACCAAGAGGGAGGAAGAACAAACAAGGTGGAGACTTCTGGCTGCTTACTAAGGCAGACTGACCCTTAGATCTGTGACCACTCAGCCAACAAGGTGCTGACCAGACCTGCATTTATAGCTATTTCCTGTGAAAATGTTCCCTTTAATTTGCTATAGAGAACACAGTGTAATGATGTCTTATTCCTTGTACTTGAACTTCAGTCCTTTTGATCAAATAAATTCTGTTATTTAAAAAAAAAACGAAAGTGTGGTCTGTTTACACAATGAAGTATTATTCTGCTGATAAAAAAAAATAACATTTGACATTTTCAGACAAATGGACGGAAGTAAAAAAAAAAAAATCATCCTGAGTGATATATCCCAGACCCAGGAAGACAAACATGGTATGTACTCACCTAGAAGTGGACATTAACTTTAAAGGATAACAGCGTTACAATTCACAGGCCCCAAGAAGATAAGTAACAAAGATGGCTCCGGGGAGGGGGGTGGAGACACATGAATCTCCCTAGAAAGGAGAAATAGAACAGACATAAGGGTGAATGGTGGGGGCTGGAGACATGGCTCAATGGTTAAGAGCACTGACTGCTCTTTCAGAGGTCCTGAGTTCAATTCCCAGCAACCACATGGTGGCTCACAACCATCTGTAATGGGATCCGATGCCTTCTTCTGATGTGTCTGAAAACCATGACAGTGTACTCATATCCATAAAATAAATAAAAAAATATACAGGGATAATGAAGAGAGGGAATACTTGAAGAGACAACTGGAATTTGGAGTACGACTTAGAAACACAATGCAATGGAAACTCCCTAGCTAAGACTTGTAGAAATAGAGCTATGTAACCTGTCTGGCCATCTTGTACAGCCAGGAAAGACTTCTAGTGGAGGGACTGGAACACCAGCCCAACTAGAAAACTAGACCCACAGTTTGTCCTGCCTATAAAATGTACTGGGGTAAAGGTGGGGCAGAAATTGTGGTACTGGCTAACCAATGACTTGTCCAGCTTGAGACCCATGTCTTGAGACCCATGTGATGAAAGAGAGCCCATTCCTCCATTCCTGACACTGCCTGAGGGCCAGAACCAAGAAGCTGGATATCCCAGAAACCTAGGATAGAACCAAACATAACTGACAAAGAGAAAGAGAGAGGGAGAGAGAGAGAGAGAGAGAGAGAGAGAGAGAGAGAGAGAGAGAGAGAGAACAAGAAAGAAAGGAAGGAAGGCAGGAAGGAAGACAAGAAAGACAAGAAATGATTCCTGTATACTGCTATCTTCACAGATTGGTGCCTAGCCCAGTCATCATCTGAGAGGCTTCACCCAGGAGCTGATTGAAACAGATTCAGAGACCAACAAGCATTAGGTGAAGCTCAGGGAATCCTGTGGAAGAGGGGGAGGAAGGATTGTAGGAGCGAGAGGAGTCAAGAGCAACTCAAGAAAAGCCAGAGTCAACTAACCTTGGCTAATAGGAACCCACAGAAACTGAACCACCAACCAAGGAGCATCCATGACTGACCTAGGCCTTCTACATATATATTACAGTGTGTAACTTAGTCTTCTAGTGAGACTTCTAACAGTGGGAGTAGGAACTGTCCCTGACTCTTTTGCCTACTTTTGTGACCCTTTTTCTCCTACTGGGTTGCCTTCTCCAGCCTTAATATGAGGAGAGGTCTCTAGTCTAACTGCAACTTGATATGCCTTGGTTACTTGCTATGCATGGGAGGCCTGCCCTTTTCTGAAGAGAAACAGAGGAGTGTATGGGGTGCAGAGGGAAAGTTGCAAAGGACTGGAGAAAGAGGGGGGAGGAAAAAGTGTGACTGGGAGGAGTGATGATGGTGGTGGTGATGATGATGATGATGATGATGATGATGATGATAAGTTATTTCTAAGCAAGTTGAGAAAGAATTTTTATCTCTCAAGGGAAAGAAATTTGTTTAGGATGTTGAAATAAACCAAAAAAAGGTTTAAACTATCACTGAAAGTAATCATACAATCAAGATAAAGATGTAGAAGAAATGGTCAGGTCAGATGACACCATGTGTATCTCCAGGTGCTACTGTCAGGGTTTTTTGAGAACCAACCTGACATCAGCAGAGCCCACAGCAGGGCTATGTATGTACTGCAGTGATGGGCCTGACTGGAAAACGAGTCTAATTGCTTTTTAATGCCTGCAAATTTCCTGAAGAAAAAAATATATTAATAGAGATAAAAAACACATATTTCATTACAGAAAAGAAAGAAAAGTGAAGAAACGCAGAGGGGACAGAGGAGAGGGGAAGTGTAGAGAAGCAGTGGGTTTTTAACCTGAGGAATTTCTGTGTTATTTTATAAGGAACATGTTTTCCATACTCTGACTATTTGTGAAGATTTATCAGTTATTAATGTCTGGAAAATAAGTACTGGATGTTTTAAATCCAGGCAACAGCAAATACACAAGAAATTTAGTTAAGTAAATATATGACCTCATCTAAAACAGTCTCCCTCCCTCAAAAAAGATTTTGTAAGAAAATCAGACCTGTGAAAACGTCAGGGCAAGATGACAGAAAGTTAGAATACTAATGATCGCTACCGCAAACTTATTCTTGGTTTGCTGGCTCATTGCCATGTCAGGGCCATTGCGATATTGAACATCAGTGAATCACATGTGAGCATAAAAGAACTGTGATTTGCCACAGTTGGAACTGAGGTTTGCCACCCAAACATAGATGCTATTGTTAAATCCCACACTTTATATACACACATATATAACATGATGCACCTAAACATATATACCATGGATACATAAACACATGTGTTTTATCCACACGAAGATACACATCACCAAGCTTCCCAAAAGTAAGGCTCATGCTTTGACAGTCTTTGTATAAGAGGTGCCTGTGCAATGCCTGATATCTGTCCCCAACACAAATACTCTGAACTGCATAACAATATTCATGCTACCGTGTTCTGGAGGCTTATTGTGCTAGATACTTAAGTATATTGTCATCTGATCTAATTTACTAAATAGGAGTGTTTGTGTTCTACTCCTATTACCACACTGACACGCTTACCCTTAGCTTCTATTTGGAGGTAGAGCCTTATCAGTCACTAAAGTCAAATAAGGTCATATATTTTATGCTGAAAGGGGAAATTAATCCACAGTCACATTAAGAAAAGACAGTGCGATGGCCCTAGATGGTTGTCTAAGTTCAGAGAGAACCTTAGTGATAAAATCATTTCATATCTTCATCTCAGACTTCCAACATCCACAATTCACAGGAAAAAAAAAACGATTCTATTTTTGAATTATGTGTATGGGCGTGGTCTTTGTGAGGTGGTACACACATGAATGCAATTTTTGTGCAGGCCAAAAGAGGGGAATCTCCTCTTTTGTTGGACATCCTAGACCTGAAGTTGCAGACAGTTGTGACTGCCTGAGCTGAGTGCTGGGAACCGAATTCTGCCACAGTAGCACATGTTCACAAGCAATAAGCCACATTCCCCCCACTTGCAGGTGTTAGTCTTAAGCCTCTTTTATTTAGTTAGTCTATGATGCTTGTTGTGACACCTAACCTAGCAAACTAAAAGAAGCAAATAGTTTTACCATAGTTCTGGGCTCTACTGTGGTTCACTAAGTCTAGTGGTATGCCTGCTCTTATGGGCTCACAGCAGATTCATGTTGTTTTTCTTGTTCTACTAACAATGCTCTGCTCCTGATATGGGCTTCTATTCCATGGAAAGTTGATAGTATGCCAAATAAAGGATAAACACAGGATTGATACTATGACAATCCCTCTTTTGGCTCAGGAGACACATGGAACCAATAGTTAACAACTAACTTCCTCCCCTTAGGATCTGAAACCTGAGTGGCATCACACAGCACCACACAGCACAGAAGAAATTTGCAGCTGAGGCATTTCAAGTTTAGGAAAATCTTGGAGGAATATGAACAATTGAACTTTCAAAGATCATGATTATTCAGCCTTTCTCTGCTTCTTACCCTGTAAAATATAGTTTTAATTCATGTTTGTCTGGCCAAACCTCACTAAAGATTATTTTCATTTAAGAGTGGACATATTACTTATACTTGAGACTCTGGGTTGATAGTCTCAGGGTGAAATGGAGGAGGGGTGCATGGAAGTGGTGTAAAATGAAATTCTCTATCGAAACTGCCCAGAGTAGGCAAGTGAAGAAAAAGAAAATGTCAAAGAACAGACATCAATGTAAATATCAACTTCTGCAATGTATTCTGTGTTCATGACCCGCAGCCTGGGCATAGGGCTGATCTCAAGTTTATAAAACATAGTCTTCCATTCACCTTCAGTCACAATTTTAAGACCAACCAGAGCCAAATAAGGCAGCTATATTAAATTTAACTTAATTCCTTTCTACGTGAACCATCAGCCATGCCATGGTTTTCATTTCCTGTTCCATTTGCCCCTCTATTATAGAAATCAAATTGTACTAAGCTTTCCTCCAAACTGAGAGTCTCTTTTTTTTCTTTATCCATCAAACAACTGACACAACAAAGCCTTATAAGTTACCACCTAAGCTGACCTGGATGACATGATGATAGCACACTCACCTTGCTAGCTTGCTACCTTGGTGTTAGGATTACATTATATTCCAGGGTAGACCACCTACTCAGGTAGATAACTAAAGGGATCAACAGGGAAGCCTTCTTATGGTACATAATACACAAGGAAGTGTGCAGGTGGCCCTGCTGCCAGCCACAAAGCTAATACTTATTTCTCAACTCCATTCTGTTTCCACTGCTGTTCTGTTCCTCTACTCCTCCATCTGTTTCTTTTGTCTGCTTTTAGTATTTTAAGATGCTATCCCGATGCAGCCCTGAAGTGCTCCTACGTAACACTTGATCTTATACTTTTAAACATGCATTAGTGACTTTACTTGTTACTGTGACAAAATATTTGACAACAAGCAACACAAGGACAGAAGGATGCATTTATTATTGGTAGAGAAGATGGCATTGCAGGATCTGGAGGCCTGCTGGTCTCATTGAATTTGCCATCAGGAAGTGAAGAGAATGAACAAGAAGGCTGGGCTGGAAAATCAAGGCCTGCTCTCAGTGACCAAATTACTTCCCCAAAGTTGTACCTCTGAGCGGTTCCACAGCCTTCCCAAACATTTCCACTAGCTGGGAACAGAGAGTTCAAATTCATGAGACTATGCATGACACTTCACATTAAAGCACAACAAACCCCATCAACCTAAAAGGACACACCTGGGAAGCTTTTTCTCACAGGTCAGTGGCTTTGCCTTGGCCACCACGGCTTCTGTAGACAATGCACCAGCAGCCTTCTTTTGAAGCATTCGCTGTAAGCGGCAAGTCTGCATCTACTTTTAATTGTATGCTACATGACTAAATCGTATAAATTTGCCAATAATTTCCTCCTTGTCAGGCAGTGATTTTGAGATAATGGATGACATGATGTGACACACGATCGCATAGTGAATGGGAGGCTCTGCCCATGTGTCACAAAGAATATCCCTAAAGAAGATCTGCCTTCTGGCTGTTCAGGTGGGGGTCTTCTTGTTCTCTCTAATCCCGCAGTAAAATGCAAATTCTAGTGTCCATTCAGAGCATCTCTATAGCTTTTGAAAGATGCAAGGGCCAGCTTTATCCTCAGATTAAAAAATAATGATTTAATACTATTTGAAAAATATCATTTTATATGTGTTGATTTTTTTCATTTATGGAAGAGACGCATACATTTGTCCTAAGATAAGATCAACAATTAAAATAATTAAAAGTGAATCTTTCTAAATATATCAAGTTAATACCCAGAAATTGAACATAAGACTTTGAAAGTCAAACAATAGGAAATGATTGTTTGAAACTGAGTCTCAGAAGCTGCATGAAGACTAAGGCTATAGACTTCACATTGCTTATCTTTAGAGCCAGCTGCAGATTATGAATTTATGGATAGTCTTGGAAAATGTAAATATAAAGCCACACAAATAACCCTGCAGAACTCATTTCTATCAGTTTGTATTAAACTGCACATTCTGGCTGTTGGCATAAGCCATGGTTACAGGTTCAAGTGTCTGGTTTCCTTGCTGCTATAAACAGAGTCATTTCCAGCTCCTAGAGATGGCATTCTGTGGCCCATAGCTTGCTTTTCCTACCAGCAGAGCCAGAGATGGATGTTCGACCCCTCTTATTCATCTTCCACGTTTGTGTAATCAAGTGAACAAGTTATGCCACTTTCCCCTTCCTAAGTCCTACCTATGCAGCTACTACCTGAAATTGAAACATTCCTTCCAGGTGAAAGTCCATAAGGACAAAAGTCCATAAGATGCAGAAAGCAACAGTCAAAGGAAAGTCCCGAAACATACAAGACTCACAAGGCTGCTTCCAGAGTTAGATAAGCAGCAACAACACTATAGACAGAGGCTTTCCGTTCAGCAGAGTTGCAGGCAAGTTATGCAGGTACAGCTTTCAGGAGTCACCATCCATGGTGTGGTGGGCTTTACAGTGTTGCAGCTTCCTGTGAATCCCCCATGCTTCTCTAAATAAACTTTTACTCATACTCTATAAGTAACCCCAATATACTCAGTAGTACTCTAACCGAGACTTATTTGGGACTGTCTCTCCTTGGTCTGTTATTTATGCCTTCTCTTGTTTACAGAAAATATAACCTTACGGATATCTACAAAGCCAACTTCATCCTGTAAGTGACATGTTCATAGCTTCTGGAGACTAGAGCATTTTGAGGGTCATTTTCTACATCCCACAATCACTGACTGCTCTAAGTCTTCTGCTCTCTTCCTGTTAAATGGAG
Source organism: Arvicanthis niloticus (assembly GCF_011762505.2). Classification (NCBI taxonomy): domain Eukaryota; kingdom Metazoa; phylum Chordata; class Mammalia; order Rodentia; family Muridae; genus Arvicanthis; species Arvicanthis niloticus. Next base: position 6,749,827 of record NC_133437.1, read on the forward strand.
ACATCCTTGGATCCACTATCGAGCTCCTTTAGGGTTTTTACAGTTGTGAGAGTGGAAAGGGACAGAGATCCTGTGGCTCTAATGCACAGGTCTCCAGGACAACTGCAATTGAGTTTGAGAGCTACAGCCACAGTGGCACATGCTGGGAACCTCGCCTCTACTGGACCTATTTAGACATGGAGAACCTCATTCTGGGACTGATGCACTATTAAAACTATTTTTATTTCATAGAAAAATAAAAGTAAAATGACTGTATTTGTTCTGTGACTACTTTGGCCAACTGAGTATGAGAAAAATTTTGCAGTGTTGTAAGGGGAGTTTCCCTAATTGTCTGATTGGATAAATAAAGACAGTACAAGCTAATCATTGGCACCAGGCACATATATGTTGTATAGACATTCAGTATAATAGTGCATAAAATAAAATACCTACACACATAATAATAATAATAATAATAATAATAATAATAATAATAATAATAATAATAAAATATTTATTAAACTAAAATCTGGATTGGAAAGATAGCTCAGTGGTTAAGAGTACTGCTCTTCCAGAGGACCAAGAGCATATATATATATATATATATATATATATATATATATATATATATACAAAATAGTTATAGATAGATATAGACATAAATATATAGATCGTATCTATATATAATCCCAATTCCAGGATATCTGATGCACTTTTAGCCTCTCAGTCTCTCATGCACATGGTACACATATGTACATATATGCAGGCAAAATACTCACATGCATTAAATAAATAAATAATATATAACACAATTGGGTTTTTTATTTTTATTGAAAATAGAATCTTTTTTTTTATATATTCAGGAAGAGGGCCTACCCCTAAAAGAGCTGTGACATGAAGACTCTAAACGAAGGTCTTTTCTCTTCTCCCACCCTTCCAGCACTCGCTTCTAATAGGATCTTAATCCTGCCAGTTCTGGGTTCCACTTTTCCCTTCTGGTCTGGCATGGAGTCTGACTCCCAGGGGAAAAATGTGGACCATGGACACCCATTCCCGACTTCACTCTGGGCCAGTGTGTCCCTGAGAGGAGACCTTGGAATCACAGCATCCATCCCAGACCTTATTTCTCCTTCCAGTCTGGCATGCAGAAGTACTCTCACAGCCTGAAGGGAAACATGTGCCCTGTGGACTTCCCAGTCTGGACTTTTCCCTTCTGTATATTGGCAGTGTCCAGACACCTCTAGCAGAGATGAGAATGTGGTACCACAGTCAAAGGTTTGTGGCTTAATTAAAGTTTGTTTCTCTTTCATAACCTGCATAATATCTTCCTGCACGAAAGACACTAGAAAGCAGGCATGAAGGCTCCATGTAGGCACAACCTCGACTTTCTTCATGTTTAATGACTTGTGTGGCTGTTGTCCTCCATAATGGGGCAGCCATGATATCAGTTTATGGAAAGCAACTCCTTGTGCCAGCAACAGTCTGAGGTTGGGGGAGGGGGGAAATTTTCATGAGAATCTTGGTCCCAATTCTCTTGGACAACAACTCAATTGAATGCAGCCCAGTCTCACTAATGGAAGCCTCCTTTTGGTGAAAAATAGCCGAGCAGAACCTTGTATCCCCCATTATTAAGAAACCTCATTAGGATCACTTTATGTATTTAGGATGTTTCTAATGTACTAGCTTTCCTCATAGTCCTTCAATGCATTTCAGTTGTCTCTCCCCAGAAAAAAAAAAATCAAAGTATCATTATTTGTAGATGATATGATATAACACATAAGTGGCCCAAAAACTTTTACTAGGGAACCCCAACAGCAAATAAACACTTTCAACAAAGTAGCTGGGTACAAAATTAACTCACAAAAATCAGTAGTCTTTCTATAGATAAAAAAAACAACTGGACTGAGAAAGAAATCAGAGAAACAACATTTTTCACAGTAGCCTCAAGTGATATAAGATATCTTGGTGTAACATTAACCAAACAAGTACAACACAAAAAAAAATACCAAAAAAGTAACAAAAATAAATAAATAAACAACAAAAAAAAAACAAAAATTTCAAGGTTTTGAAGAAAGGAATTGAAGAAGGTGGAAATATCCCCTGTACTCATGTGTCAGTAGAATCCTACATAATAAAAATGATCATTCTACCAAAAGCAATTTACAAATTCAATGCAATCCCCATCAAAATTCCAACACAACTCTTTACAGGACAATTCTCAATTTCACATGAAAAACAAAACAAAACAAAACAAACAAACAAACATAAATCCACAATAGCTAAAAACAATTCTGAATAATAAAAAAAAACTGCTGGAGGTATCACCATCCCTGATTTTAAGTTCTACTACAAAGCTATAGTAATGAAACTTCCATGTTATTACATAAAAACAGAATTATTGATCAATGAAATCAAACTAAAGAAACAGACATAAATTTAAACACATATGGGTACCTGATTTCCTATAAAGAAGCCAGAAATACACACTGGAAAACAGATAGCATCTTTAACAACAAATGGTGTTAGTCAAAATGGACAGCTGCATGCAGAAGAACCCAAATACAACCATTTTAGTGTGTTTTTTTTTTCCAATTAAATACCTGAGCTATTCCCTGTACAAGCTAAGGAGCATTAACTGTAATTCTCTCTATGCCACCAATGCAGATCAGTGTGCCCACTATGGACATCAGTGTGGCAGTACTGGGAGACTTGCACTGCCCCCTAAGTACCATTGTCCAGCTCAAAGACACCTATCTATGCCCCAAATACAAGAGCACCCACATTCGTAAAAGAAACATTGCTAAGCTTGAATTGCACATACAACACCCCACATTCACACTGGAAGGCTTCAACACCCCACTTTCACCAATCAACTATTCATCCAGACAAATATTGAGATAATGAAATTAACTGACATTATGAATCAAGTGGACGTAACAGACATTTACAGAACATTTCACCCAAACAGGAAAGAATATACTTTTTTCTCAGCAACTCACAGATCCTTCTCTAAAATTGAAATAGAGTCAGTCACAAAGCAAGCCTCAACAAATACAAGAAAATTGAGATAATTCTTTGTTTCTTATTAGACCACCATGGATAAAGCTTGGACTTCAAAAAGAACAGAAACACCAGAAAAGAAACACTCATGGAAATCGAACAACTCTCTATTCAATGATATCTGGGTCAGGGAAAGAAAAAGAAAGAAAGAAGGAAAAAAGAAGGAAAGAAGGAAAGAAAGAAAGAAAGAAAGAAAGAAAGAAAGAAAGAAAGAAAGAAAGAAAGAAAGAAAGAGAAATAAATTAAATACTTTCTAGAAGCCAATGAAAATGAAGGCACAACATACCCAAATTTATGGGACACAATGAACACAGTCCTAAGAGGAAAGTTCATGCCTCCATAAAGAAATTAGAAAGTTTTCATATCAGCAATTTAAAAGTACATTTGAAAGTTCTAGGGGAAAAAAAAAGAAGCAGACACACCAAAGAGGAGTAGAAGGCAGGAAATAACCAAAGTCAGGGGTGCAATCAGTCAACTGGAAACAAAGGAAACAATATAAAATTCAATGAAACCAAGAGCTGGTGTGCTGGGGACTAGCATCAGCTGAGGACAGAGCCTGAAGCATGGTGGGTGCAAGAAAAGCGAAGGGAAGGAAGGATCAGACACAGGCCATCACTCTTGAGAGACAGGACAGAGAGGAAGCACATCTCGGTATGGTTTTCCTATTCTCATAACTTTCATCTCTTCTGAGCTTTATTTATACATAAAATCATTTCCTCTGAAATTATATGCATTGTTACACAGCTTTTCAAAATATATTTTCTTGATTCCTTGATTACATAAGAATAGTGAATGAAGAACAAAGTGAGCAAACAGCAATTTTATAAGAACTAAAAATTAACCTTATGATAAAATCAATTTTCTTTAAACTCAGTATCTTCTTTCTTAAGATTGGTGTCATAAAGCCTTGCGGTTACAGAAATGTTAAGCAGGATGATTCTATTTGAATTTGATTTTGTTTCAGTTTGGCATAAGAGTAACAGATCAGTATTTTCTACTACTTATTATATCAAACTTGACTTTCTATAGTTCAACATTCAACCCTTATTTAATTCTTCCATTCTTTCTTCTATATTTCTTTTATATTTGTCATAAGACCACCATCCTTTTTCTTTGATTCTTAAAACATTGTTTATCCCCTTTGCTTAAGAAAGAGCAATCTATCAGTAAAGTTCTGGTCTGACAAGTCTGTTAAGGAAGGCAGGCAGCTCACTGAGCCAGAATGCCTTCTTCTGTGTCTCTGTCTTGAAACCTTGTTTCAATATGATTCCTATCTTTATTAAAGTTCTATAAAGAACAGAAGAACATCAGGGTTCCTAAAACTGCTTGCTTTCGCCTTCAGGAAGGCACCAAGGCTCTTCATAAACTTGCGTGGCCAGAATCTCTTCCTATATATACAATTTCCTTGTTTCTAAAGTTGAACATTAAAAACCTAGCAATTTGATTACAGCTTGTCAGCTTCTAAAATTTCTCTGAGTTTTTTTCTCAATAACTCTTCTCAAATCCTCTTTCTTGTGCTTCTTAGCAACCTTCATTAGTGATCTGAATGTTTATTTAAGTAATAAGTTCTTAAGAAAGACTCAATTTTCTGCATAACTGTTTTTTTTTTTTTCAGAGAAACTGAAAAAGCTTCTGTAAGGCAAAGGACATAGTCAATAGCAAAAATCAGCAGCCTATAGATTGGGAAAAATATTCACTGACCTCACATCTGATAGAGGGCTAATATCCAAAATATATAAAGAACTCAAGAAGCTAATCTCCAAAACACCAAACAACCCAATCAAAAAATGGGGTATAGAGCTAAACAAGGAATTCACAACAGAGGAATCTTGAATGGCTGAGACACACTTAAAGAAATGTTCAAAGCCCTTAATCATCACAGAAATGCAAATCAAAACAACCCTGAGATTACACCTTACACCAATCAGAATGACTAAGATCAAAAACTCAGATGACAGGGCATGTTGGCGAGGATGTGGAGAAAGAGGAACACTCCTCCATTGCTGATGGGATTGCAAATTGGTACGACGACTCTGGAAATCAATCTGGAAGTTCCTCAGAAAATTCAAAATAGATCGACCTGAAGACCCAGCAATACCACTCTTGGGCCATAGGGACATGTGCTCCACTATGTTCATAGTGGCCTTGTTTGTAATAGCTAGAAGCTGGAAACAACCCAGATGTCCCATAAATGAAGAATGAATACAGAAAATGTGGTTTATTTACAAAATGGAATACTATTCAGCTATTAAGAATAAGGACATAATGAGTTTTGCAGGCAAATGGATGGAACTAGAAAATATCATCCTGAGTGAGGTAACTCAGACCCAAAAGGACATGCATGGTATGTGCTCACTAATGAGTGGATATTAGCCAAAAAGTACAGAATACCCAGGACGAAACAGAACTCAAGAAGGTTAACAAGCAGAAGGGCCTAAGTGAGGATGCCTCAATCCCACCTGAGAGGGAGAAGAAAATAATCATGGGAGGCAGAGGGAGGGGGGAACTTGGGTGGGAGATAGAACGGGAAGGAGAAAAGGAGAACATGAACAGGTATGGGGTGAGACAGGAGAGAAGCCCTGAGGGCTAGAAGAATGAATGGAAATATGCAGCCTCAAGGGGTAGGAGATGGGAGGACCATCTAGAAAGTACCAGAGACCTGGGAGGTGAGAGACTCTCAGGATTCAACGGGATGGACCTTAGATGAAATGTCCAACAGTGGGGAGAGGGAACTAGTAGAGTCCACCTTCAATGGAAAGACAGGGCATCAAGTGGAGGGATGGGGTTCCCATCCCACAGTCAAATAGTCTGACCCAGAATTATTCCTGTCTAAAATAACTGCAGGGACAAAAATGGAGAAGAGATTGAAGGAAAGGCGGCCCAGTGACTGGCCCAAATTGGGATGCATCTCAAGGGGAGGCTCCAAGGCCTGACACTATTTCTGATGCTATGGTGTGCTTACAGACAGGAGCCTAGCATGGCTGTCCTCTGAGAGGCCCAAGAAGCAGCTGACTGAGACAGATGCAGATACTTACACCCAACCAATAGACTGAAGTCAGGGACCCTTGTGGTTGAACTGGGGAAAGTCTGGAAGAAGCTGAGCAGGAGGGTGACCCCATAGAAAGACCAGCAGTCTCAACTAACCCAGACCCCTGAGATCTCTCAGACACTGAGCACCAACCAGGCAGCATACACCAGCTGGTCCATCGCCCCCGACAGATACACAGCAGAGGAATGCCTGTTCTGGCCTCAGTGGGAGAAGACAGATGAGCCTAACCCTCAAGAGACTTGAGGCCCCAAGGAGTGGAGAGGTCTGGTGGGAGGGGGGACATCCTCTTGGGTGTTGGGAGCCGACTTTTAGCAGAAAGCGGCTAGATCATCTTTGCAGCCATCTGGAATCATATACCCTGATAAGAGATTTGGTTTTCAACAGCCTACAACAGCTGAAGCACACTCTGATATCCCACATATTTTGTGTTGTTGTTTACTGCCCCCAGCTGCAAGGCGCACGTGGTAGCCACGCCTGCAAAGCATGCAGTTCACGTGTTGTCCCCGTGCTATCCAGGCCATACATGATTGTAAGGCGCACGTGGTATCCAAGCCTGCAAGGCGCACGGTGCACGTGCTATCCACGCTATAGATGCCTGTAAGGCTTATGTCATATCAACACCTGCAAGGCACGTGGTATCCACGCGCCTACAAGGCACGTGGCAAAAGCGTATAAATACCTCAGATTTCCCTTCAATAAAAGAGACTTGAGACTTGATCAGAACCTCTGTCTTGTCTCCATTCTTCACGTCTCCTGCCCCAAGAGCCCCATTCTCTCTCTTGACCAGAGCACTTAGCCCCAAAGCGTTGAGGCAAAGCATAGGTCCCAACACTTTGGCCCCCAAGTGTGGGGCGGTTCTCAACACTTGGGGACAGGAGAAGGAATGAGATGAGGAACTATGGGAAGAGGACCAGTAGGGGGGACAAAGACTGGACTGTAAAAAAATAAAATAAAATAAGTGGGCATTAGGCATACAATGCAGGACAACTCTGCTACATTCCACAGACCTAAAGAACCTGGGGAGTAAGTAGATCCCAAGGAAGGATGCGCAAATCTCACTCAGAAGGGAAAACTAAACAGTCATCTGAGGTAGATGGAAAGAAACAACTGGGTAAGAGAAGAAATGAGGAGGGAAATGGGGGTGTTGACACAGTGTGGGGAAAAAAGAGTGTGAGAGTCTTGGGGGAGAGAATGGAACTGAGGGGAGGAGCATCTCTGGTGAGTAGTTAGAGGCTAGGGATGGGAGAGGATATGGGGAATCTATGGGAGTGACCCTAGTTTAGATTCCTACCAGAGGGGATAAAAAGACTGAAATGGTCACCTCCTGTGGCCAGGCAGGATTTCCAGAGGAGGGAGTAGGAACATCAATCTACCCACAAAATCTTGAACTCAAAATTTGCCTTGCCTACAAGATGTGCATGAACAGAAATGGGACAAAGCTGACGGAGTGGCCAACCAGTGACTGCCCCAACTTGAGACAAACTGTGTGTGAGAGAGCCAACCCCTGACACTATTAATGATACTCTGTATGCTTGCAGACAGTCACCTAGTATAACTGTCTCCTGACAGGTTTTATCCAGCGGCAGATGGAAGAAGATGTATGCAGGCAGAGTTCAGGGAGTCTTGTGGAAGAGTGGGAAATAGAAGAGAGCAAGCCAAAGGGGTCAAGGACATCTTAATAAGACCCACAGAGTCAACTAGCCTGGGACCATGGGAGCTCACAGAGCAGGAGCTGGACCTTGACCCCCTACACATTTATAACAAACATGCAGCTTGTTGTTCATATGCGTCCCCTAACAAGTGGAGTGGGAACTGTCTCTGACTCTGTTCCCTGCCACTGGATCCCCTTTCCCCCTACTTGGACTGACTGGTTGGGCTTCAGTGGGAGAGGATGTGCCTAGACCTGCTAGGTCTAGATCCCCTAGGGTGGGGTGTACCCAAGAGGGGCTCCCCTTATCTGAGGAGAAGGAAATGGGATAATGGGGAAGGTATTTGTAAAGGTGGGACTAGGAAGAGAGTGGGAAGGGGGCTGTGGTCAAGATGTAAAGAGAATGAATGAATGAATGAATGAATGAATGAATGAATGAATGAAACATGAGAGTTACAAGATAGTCCCTCTTATCTTGACTACCCTTTATTATTCTGGGCTTCTTTCCTCCATCTATTATTGATGCAAAGTAAAACTTGAGCAGAAATTTTCTGAAGAGACAGAGAAAAAAAACTTACTGGTATGAAATAAGAAAATATAAATTTTACAAAAGATGAAAGGTTGAGTTTGCAGTGTGAAAGATTGATTCAATATTTCAAGAATCATTCTCCTGGAATAAGCACTTATGTTCAAAATAAAAAAAAATTATCAAACTGCATCTCTCGTGATAAATTTGGCTAATAAATGTCACATAGAATAAAACTACCAATTAATAAAACCTGTCTTTCCTTTAGTAGTCAGGAAAATCGGTCCAATGTTTGGTTATAAATGTTTCATCATTCCAAGGTCGCTTATACATCAAAATGACACCGTAAATAATTGATGTGGGAATAACCCATATTTATCTGAGCTTGAACTTTCTGCAGCAGAACAGTATCCAACCTAGATTTCACTGACTGGCTTTTAGGGAGGATATCCACAGCAGGCCACCAAGGAAAAAGTCAGATTTTGTGTGGTCAAGGTAGTCACCACAGACACTCAGACTTAAAACTAGACACCTTGTTGGAATTACCTAGGAGAAAGAAGGCTGAAGTACCTGCCCACTGAGGGTTATTCGCTAACTCATTCATGATCCTCATTCCCTGACAGAACACAAGGAGCTCAGAGAAGCCTTAGGGGTGGGACCTGAGGGGGTAGGAGCATCATTACCATCCTATTTTAGACCAGGATCAGGCAAACATACTTCATAAAGGTGCAGAGCTAAATATGTCAGGATGAGCCATTAACAGTGACACTATAGTTCAATACATAAAGGAAAGAGAACAACTGTGCTTCAGAAACTTTTTGTGCACACCAAAATATGAACTTTATGCAATCTTGTATTGTACGTTACCATTCTTTCAACTTTATCTTTCCAACAATTTAAAAATGAAAAGAGCCAGTACTAAATTTATAACCATGCAGAGACAGGGGATAGGTTGACTTTGTCCCTTGGGTCATGTGACAGTTTGTAAATGCTCTGCCCAGGGAGGGCATTGTTAAAAGGTGTGACCCTGTTGGAGTATGTGTGTCACTGTGGGTGTGGGCTTTAGGACCCTCATCCTAGCTCCCTGGAAGCCAGTATTCTGCTATCAGCCTTCAGATGAAGATGTAGAACTCTCAGCTCCTCCTGCATCATGCCTGCCTGGATGCTGCCATGTTCTTGCATTGATGGTAATGGTCTGAACTGCTGAACCTATAAGCCAGCCCCAATTAAATGTTGTCCTTATAAAAGTTGCCTTGGTCATGGTGTCTGTTCACAGCAGTAAAACTGTAACTAAGACAGAAATTGGTACCAGGGACTGGGCTATTGGTGTGATAGGCTTGACCATGCTTTTGTTTGGAAGAATGTGGATTTGGGGACTTTGGATTTAGAAAGAGGGGAATGCTTTCAATGGGGCTTAATGGGCTATCCTAGTAGAAATATGGAAGACTTTGTTACTGAGAGTGATTTGAACTGTGCAGACATGGCCCAAGAGATTTCGATGGAGACTTATTTGTGGTATTTTGGTGAAGACTGTGTCTACTTTTTGCCCTTTGTCTGAAGAGTCTGCCTAAGGCTAAGGTGAAGAGACTCAGATTAATTGAACTGACAAAGGAAGTCTCAGAGACAGCCATCTTTGACTTTGTTGTCTGGTTACCTCTCATGAAGAACATTTTAAATAAGCACAGCAAACTGAGAAAGAAATATTATAAAATATATGGTTTGAGTATTAAAGAGGCATTAATTAATTAAGCCCAGCATTCAGGAGAGAAAGCCTTGTAGATCTCCAGATTCAAGGTCATTCTACAGACAAGTTCCAGGACAGCCAAGCTTAGGAAGTGAAGGAGTTGGAAAACAGAAAATGATCATGTAATAGAATGAGGAGGCCACGTCCCAGCTCTAGCAAAGTAAAAGAACTGGGCAGCTTTGGCCAAATGGCTCTGGCTTTAGAGTCAAGAATAGAAGAGACTACTGGGATAGTTGATGGTGGCTAGCTGAAGCTAAGAAATTAGTGGTGATTAAGAAGAGACCAGCATCACTCAGGTAAAATCTTCTGGGAAGTATTTTCTGACAGCACAAAGAAACTGTGTTCCAGAGATAGCCAGCTTTGTACCACATGCTGCAGCCATACTGGGTAATGAGTAAGATTCACCCAGGTGCTACTGGTTTTGAAGGCATGAAGGGGTCATGAAGAGCAGTTGAGGCTTGGCACTGTGAGAGGCCATGGAAGACCATGGATGAAGGCACAGTCTCAGTTGCAGTTGATGGCCCAGGACTGAAGGGGTTGTGCAAGGGATTTGAAGCTTGGCACTATGAAGTGAGCCTATAAGAGGCTGTTGGTGAAGCCTAGTTGCAGCAGAAAACCCCAGTATACTGGATATGCCAGGACCATGGAAGGATCACCAAGAACAGCAGCAGCAGTGCAGTGGATCAACCTGAGCTTAGAGGGCTACAGAGGGCAGAGCTGGAGAAGTGACACCAGCCCTTTGGAGGATCCCAGAAGATCATGTGTGGATCCCAGACATTGGAACAAGAAGCTGTAATGTTGAAATTGCCTTGGAGACCCCAAGATGTTTGAGATGCCAAAGCCATAGACTATCTGCTGAGAAAAGCTGCTAACAGGAGTGGAACCAGCCCAGGAGAAAGAAGTTTGTTGCTGTCAACAAAGATGAAAAAGGAGTTGAAGATCTGAAGACTGATTGGACACCAGACATGGAGATTCAGAGTTTGGAGTTTGCCCAGCTGGTTTCCTGTCTTGCTCTGGGGATTAGAGTTAAGTGATTGGATGAATTTCAGAAGAGACTTTGAACTTTGGACTTTTAACATTGATGAGACTGCTATAGACTATGGGGACTTTTGAAGTTAGACTAAATTTTTGCATTGTGCTATGCTTAGGCATGGCCCCCATAAACTCATATGTTTGGACAAGCCTATGGGGACCAGGGAGTGGAATGTGATGGATTATATAATCTTAGTCCAGAGAGTGACACTATTAGGAAGCGTGACCTTGTTAGAGTAGGTGTGGCTCTGTTAGAATAGGTGTGTCACTGTGGTTGTGGGCTTTAAGACCCTCATCCTAGCTCCCTGGAAGCCAGTATTCTGCTAGCAGCCTTCAGATAAAGACAGAACTCTCAGCTCTGCCTGCACCATGTCTGCCTGGATGCTGCCATGTTCCCACCTTGACTATAATGGACTGAAACTCCGAACCTGTAACCCAGCCCCAATTAAACGTTGTCCTTTATAAGAGTTGCCTTGATCATGGTATCTATTCACAACAGTAAAACCCTAAGACAGGCCACAATGGAAAAAGCATAGTTTTAATTTATGAAATTGTTTACCAAACATTTTGAAAATCACAAGAGAAATAAGATTCAGTCTTAAGCATATCAGATGATAACTAGTCTAACACAAAAATGACCCTGGTGTTTTGAAAAGAAGTTTGTTTCCCCTATTAATCTATTACTGTTTGTGGGAGTTGTATGAACAATGATGTATGCATCTAAGATCCAAATAAACTAACTATCCCAGGCTTCCTTAACAACAGATTAACTTCATCTTAAAGATCTGTTCTTCTTGATGCCCTGTCGTTCTATTAGAGGTGGACTCTACAGGTCTCTAAATGTGCTAACCCTGCCATGTCAGCCTCTCTAGTTTCACATCTGGCTAACTGGTCTTGTTAACTGAAGAATGTCAACCCAGCACACAGTGTTTGTGCTTAAAAACCCACCTAAGAAAGGCTTGCTGCTACACTGGGATCCCAAACTCCCAGTGTAGTTGCACACGGACTAATAAACACTTTCTATTGCCTATAAATAAATAAATAAATAAACAAACAAACAAGCAAGCAAACTATCAAGAGAATGAGGGGATTAAAGGGATGGTAATTAGGTGAATATTTTCATAATAAGTTGTAAACATGTATGAAATTGTCATAAAAATAAAATTTAAAATTTCAAAACAAAAGAACCTTTAGATGTAGTGCAACCAGAAAGAGGTTAATTTAGGAGTCTTGGCTTCTGGTAACTGCCTCCAAAATAAAAAACCAAAATAAAAGACCCAGCTATTCTAGCTAATATCAATATAGCAGCTCACGCTACAGCGTTACACGAGCAACTGCTGTGGTTCTAACACCCTCGGTTTCCTCCTAAAGTGTTATTGTTGATGTCTTCAATGTCTAGTTATTTCTTCAGTTCCTGAGCTGGGACAGGAGTGCCCAGTTTGGAAGGTTGTTGTGGAAGGTGATGGAGGACAGCTGCTGGAAGCAAGGAATTCAGTTCCTGGCACAAGATGCCCGCCCCTTTATTCATGCATGGTGCATTTAATTGACAAAATAGTCTCTGATGATGCTACAGTGTACACATAGGCCCAGGTTGCTGGTACATGCTGTAATCTTGGCTCCTTGGAGGTAAAAGCAGAGGGATTGAGAGGTCCAGACCAACCTGAGCTAGAACAAGAAGATTTTATTAACTTAATTGATTAGTTAAGTATTCATGTATGCACATAAACTCCCTAACTTAGTCTCATAAGTATTTCTTATTTAAGATCCCAGTGTCCCTTTTATTCAAAAGTACTCTTTTATATTAAAGAAAAGGTGTCACTTTTATGTATGTTCCACTCTCAAGAGTGAAAAACAAATGTTGACTCTGTCCTGTAACTATATTTACCTTAATCTGTCTTTGGGATTTATACAAGTTCCTGAGAGTGATATTTTGAGTAATTTCACTTGGTTGCTTAATGATGTTCATTAGAACTTACGACTAAAAAGTATTATTTCCTATGTAAAACTCATAGGAAAAAAATCCTCCAAAGAGAAAGTTGACGTTGAGCCAGCAGATGGCGCCAAGTCCTCGGGAATGCTTGGGCAGGCTTTGCACCGCATTCCAGAAGAGCCAGACTTAGTTTGAATGTTTGCTTGGTTTTGACTTTTTAAAAAAACAAACAAACAAACAAAAATGTTTGTTTGTTTGTTTGTTTGTTTGTTTTTATGCATGTGAGTGTTTTGCCTGAACACATGACTACCACGTACAGGCCTGGTGCCTGCAGAGGTCAGAAAAGGGTGTCAGATCTGGGAACTGAAGTTTCAAACTTTTGAATTTACCTATACAATCACCTTGAATCGTGAGAAATGATTTTTGTGTGCTGAGACTTCTTTATGGATTCTCAATCAGATTCTTGGTTGCTGTTTCTGTTTCAATCTATCTTATTGAGAACTTCCTTCTCAGCACACAGACCCATAAACTTAATGAAGTACTTGCTCAGTAAATATTAAGCTGTGGCTTTAGAAAGGAGGGGATAAAGAAAATGCCTTACAGATGGGAAATTTTATTTCAAATTCAATAGAACAGTATAAAAACTGAAATAATCAAGGGTTGCCATAAAAGAAAGAAGTATTTCAGCTCTATCTATGAGTCATGAAAATGTTCTTTTCAAAGTACCCTTTGGGTACTTCCCACTGGCCAGCCTCGGAACTGTGGGTTGTAAATCTGCTTGTAAAGACACTCTGAAATTAAGAGTTTTCATATTTTATCTCAATGAGATGACTTTAGTTTCTTCTTTAATTTTTAAAGATAAAATTAGAACTTTTGTTTGTTTATTTGGTTGGTTGGTTGGTTGGTTTTTTGTTTTTTGTTTTTCAAGACAGGGTTTCTTTGTGTAGCTCTGGCTGTCCTGGAACTCACTCTGTAGACCAGGCTGGTCTCGAACTCAGAAATCTGCCTGCCTCTGCCTCCCAAGTGCTAGGATTAAAGGCGTGCACCACCACTACCCTGCTACTAGGAACATTTTTATCCGCAAGTAGCTTTAACCTAAATAGCTTTGTAATTTTCTGTGACATAACATAGTACTTTGTTTTTCTGGGAAGGAGTAGACAAAGCAGTTTCGCACTAAATGACCTTGCAAAATGCATCTCTTTTTTCCTCTTTCTTTTCATGTGCATGTGTGTGGTGTGGATGTGCTCGGAGGTGTGTGGATGTGGACGATCATGCTCATGTGTAAACCTGAATAAGGAAGTCCACAGTTGATGTCTCCCAGGGCTCTTCCTTGAGGATTTTTCCATGTTATTATTTGAGACAGGGCCTTTCAATCAAATCCAAAGCTAATTTCACTAGTCAGTTCACTCCAGGGATCTCCTGTCTCTGCCTTCCAAGACTGAAATTACAGAAGGTAGCCAGCCATACCCACCTGACACTCCTGAGTCATCTCCCCAGGCCTTTGTCTTTGTAGATGGAGTTCTTCAGGGCTGTAAGTAGACAGGCTACTATCCTACTCAGATCAGTAAAGACGAAGCAGGTAGTCAAGCTCACCGATCCGACGGCCGGCCACCGTGGTTGACAATGCCATGAGCTAATATTTCTAAGCAGCAGCTTCAGTGAATTGTGCACCAGCTGTCCTACTTTGCTGCAGATAGAGATTTTAATATTTTTTAATAATTTATTTAATTTTATTTTATGTGCACTGGAGTTTTGGCTGCATACATGTCAGCGTAAGGCTGTCAGATCCCTGAAACTGGACTTAAAGACAGTTGTGAGCTGCCGTGTGGGTGCTAGGACTTGAACCGCGGTCCTCTGGAAAAGCAGCCAATTCTCTTAACTGTTGAGCCATCTCTCTCCAACCCCATTCTTTTGCTTTCTTGGGAGTTTTCCTGTATAACCCAGGTTGGCCTGAGATGGTCTGACATCCTGCCTCAGGCTCGTTAGTGATGAGAATACATGTGTCTCTCGGCTGTGCTACTCTGATAAAACATCTAAGTCTACCAAACTGTAAGGAGAATGACAGTAAAGATACCTACATATCCACCACATAAGGCACAGGCTGGGCTCATTATGCTTCTCCCATCCACAGTGATCCCAGCCAGTGCCCTGCCATACCAGAGACAAACACTACCTCAATGCAGTGATTACCACTACCTTGTATGTTGTTATATCTTTACTACACATGTAAGTGTTCATAAACTGTATGCAATACTGTTTGTCTCGTGTTAAAGTTTGCATGCCTTATAATACAATATAATACTATTATATTATTCATATTTTTGTCCATGTTTCTAGTCTTTGTCAGCATAATATTGGAGTTTAGCCACAGGTTGGTCTGAGCTATGGATTTTATACTACGTTGGCATTTTATGCTATATATTATTCTTTCTTCTATGCTTTTACGATTACATATTTTTCTGTGCTTGCACGCTGAGCGGTGCTGTGGTCACCTTCTCATGCACACATATGACACCACCTCTCATTTCCATGTCGGCGCTTGGGACAGTCTCTCACCAATAGTGCAAATTCTTGCTTCTTTCACATTTTGGTTAAAGTCTGTAATTTTATGTTGTCTAAGTTGTGTACAATGGTGTACATTGGTGCTATCTAGAAGTCTTATTTTTCTTTTACTCATGGAAGTGAAGTTTTGTGTTAACCGATACGCCATCTCTCTTCCAAACAAGCCCGTGTGTGTGTGTGTGTGTGTGTGTGTGTGTGTGTGTATCCTTGCCCGTCCCTCTTGAGTTGCTAATTTCTTCACTACTAATTTTGAAGGTATCTCTTTGTGTTATAGTTTAGGCTTTTCCTACTCTCTGTCCACAAATAAGAGAAGAGAGGGGAGGGGAGAAAAGAGGGGAGGGGAGAGGAGTGGAGCAGGGAGAGAAAAGGGGAGTGGAGGGGAAGGAATGGGAGGGCAGGGAAGGGAAGGGGAGCTGGAAACTTCATGAGCTCGAAACCTGCAAACTACTGAAAGGTAAGACCCACGAAAAGTGATGAGGCAGTGGGGCGCAGACGCCGCAAAGAATTAAGACCATTTCAAGGATTGAGGTCCTGGTTAGCATGGTGATTTCTTCTCCTCCTAGAGGAAGTAACCCCGATTCAATCCCTGGTCTCCTGAAACCTGACCAGCTAGGTTTTGCAGTGTCTCACAACAAACTGTTCTAGGAACCCTTCCCAAGTGACTTCCGGTGTCTGGTAAGCTTATATTATTTTAGCTTTAGCCCAAATACAGAACAGAAAATTGTGCTTCCCCAAAGTACCTCTCCCTTCTTCTTACAGGTAAGATGCTCATGCCTGTGACCACTCCTTTTCTTTTCTATCTTTTACATTTACCCTAGAAAACTTAAGTGTGGAGACATATGACTATAATACCAGGAAGGAAGATGATAAGGAATTCAAAGTTATCCTTAAGTCCAGCCTAGATTGCATGAGACCTTCTAAAAAAGCAAAAAAGCAACTTCACTTTGGATGAACTTATTATATTGAGACATGGTTATTTCTTTCGCGTTTTTGGTTGTGAGCATTGGTCTTTAATGGCTGAGATAGCCATCCTGATAAACTGTCTTTTAATGATATGATGGTTTTAAGTATGCTGTCAAACTCCATTGGTTTTGGTGGGCTTTGAGGTCACATATGCTCAAGCTGTGCCTCATGTGGCACACAGTCCTCTTCTGCTGCCTGTGGATCAAGATGTAGAACTCTCAGCTTCTTCTCCAGCACCACGACTGCCCACACACTGCCATGCTTCTCACCATGATGATGATGATGGACTAAACCTCTGAAACTGTAAACCAGCCCCAATTAAACGCTTTCCTTTACAAGAGTTGCCTTTGTCATTGTGTCTCCTCACGGCAATAAAACCCTAACTGAGACAGTAACTAATGTAGCCTTTATGATAAGTGAAAATATTTTCTGAACAAAGTTGATCGCTGATACTCAACATCAGATGCCAAGATGAAGTATCCCAGGCTGAGTAATGTGGTGTCTGCTGCACAGCTAGGATGCTATAATTGACATATGTTTATTCCTCCCAATGACCATGGGTTAGAAGGTTGGGCCCCAGTGTGACAGTGGCCTGACATAGAAGGAAATACAGGATTTAACGTTGAATGAAAGCATAATGAGGGATTTCACCTATATCAACGGATTAATGCTATCTCCTGGGAGTGAGTCCTATTTCAAGAATGAGATCATTTCTAAGGAGAATAATTTATAATACTGTAGTTTGCCTGCTCCCTTCAGCCCGTCTCTCTCTCTCTCTCTCTCTCTCTCTCTCTCTCTCTCTCTCTCTCTCTCACACACACACACACACACACACACACACAGCCTCTTGCTTTCTTATCATGTGACTTTTCTGTCTTCTCATGAACTCCTGCCACGATGCCATCAACCATGTTGTATTAACCATAAGAGGGCCCTTGCAAGAGACTAAGCAGATGAGCCCACCAAAACTAAGATCCAAACTCATCTCTTTTCTGTATAAAGTACCCAGCCTTTGGTATTTTGTAATAATTAAATGAAACAGATCAATACAGGGAAATTGATCAGATAAGTAAATATCTTAAGGATAATATAAAATTAAGATTTTCATTGTCAGAGCAAAGAGAAATAAGAAAAAGGGAAAAATTAGTCCAGTGATGCTGGATAGGATCTGATGATGTAGCACAAGTGTGATTATTTGAATATGCTTGGCCAAGCCAGTGGCACTATTAGGAGATGTGGCATTGTTGTAGTAGGTGTGACCTTGTTGGAGGAAGTGTGTCATTGTGGGGGTGGGCTTTGAGGTCCTCTTTCTAACCACATGGTTACCAATCTTCTTCTTCTTCTTCTTCTTCTTCTTCTTCTTCTTCTTCTTCTTCTTCT
The DNA here is from genome assembly GCF_011762505.2 of Arvicanthis niloticus. Taxonomy (NCBI): domain Eukaryota; kingdom Metazoa; phylum Chordata; class Mammalia; order Rodentia; family Muridae; genus Arvicanthis; species Arvicanthis niloticus. The sequence goes on from NC_133437.1 coordinate 6,767,700, forward strand.
TCTTCTTCTTCTTCTTCTTCTTCTTCTTCTTCCCTTTGGAACAACATGTAGGAGTCTCAGCTCCTTCTCTAGTAGTGTGCCTGCGTGGATGCTGCTGCCATGCTTCCTGTCATGATGATACCGGACTGAACCTCTGAACCTGTAAGCTAGCCCCAATTAAGTGTTGTCCTTTATAAGAGTTGCCTTAGTCATGGTGTCTCTTCACAGCACTGAAAAGCCTAATCAAAAGAACAGGTATTAATTTATCACTTATTATGTGGAAGCAAATAAATACTTATTCAAAAATGACTCTTCTTAGCAAGTAAAAGCAGATACCTCCCAGTGATCAAAGGCACTCAGAACATGGATCCTGCTTACTGCTGTCCACAAGAGATTCCTCAAGGAAGGATTAATTCTACACCACAGATAGGAATGTACAAAATGAGACTGGATTTTGTCTGTGAATCAGAAAAACCATGACATCCTCACGGAATGGTAGAGATGAGTCAAAGAGCACAGGAGACAGCTTGAAGGAGTTCCAGGGACCACATCAGGGACAAACGGACACTGAAGCAGTGTTAGTATCAAGTCACGACCTACTGAATACAGCAAAGACTTGCTAGTTTATGCTGATAGTAGTAGGACAGTTGATAAAATGAATTTTTCATACCAAAAGAGACATTTGCAGAAACTTATAGTAACTTACCAAAAAAAAAATATTAGTCACAAATTAAATATTACCTTGCAGTAGAGAATCCTGATAGTCTGCCCTTGAATCAAATGGGTGGAATGAACATGTCGGCAATAAAATAAATCAAAACCACGGATACTTGGGAGTCCATTGTGAGAACAACATCCGTTTTACCTATTTCCTGCCAAGGGCACAATCTGAATTACAAGTCAGTATTAAAGTCACTAACAAAGAAAAACAGAGGGAATTGTTTCAGACTGCTATTGGTTTGAGTCATGGCCACACCAAGACACATCAAAATTAAAGGCTGGGGACTTTTGCTACAGACTAGGAACAACTAGTAAACTGTCAACAGAGCCTGCAGATTTGGTGTAGTAGCTTCAGAGTTCAGAGGTAACTCCCTAATACTGATGTTGTCTTAGTTGAAATTTATATTGCTATAAAGAGACTCCATGATCAGCAGAACTCCCATAAAGGAAATAATTGAATTGAGGTTGGCTTACAGATTTAGAGAGTGCATTGTCATTATAGTGGGAAGCACGACTCCACACAGACAGACCCAGGCCTAGAAAAGGAGCCAAGACTCGACATCTAGATCAGAGGGCAGCAGGAAGAGAGAGCACCTTTCCCTAGTTCGGGCATTTGAAGCCTCAAAGTCCACCACAGTGACACTTCCTCTAACAAGACCACACCACTCCAACAAGGTCACACCCCCTCATGCCCTGCCCCAAGTATTCACATATGAGCCCATGGGGGCCATTCTTATTCAAACATCACAGATGTTTGCTGCAGTTATGGAAGAAATATCCTGTAAGACCCATGACCAGCCATATTCAGGGGTACAGACATAATGGGTTGTCAGTTATTCATTAATGGTTGAAGCAGGGTGTGGTTTCATGTCATTTCATGTATTCAAAAAATTTGAAATGAAATGAGGAGAGAGAGAGAGAGAATAAATGAGCATGCAGGGAAAGAAAGAAGGGAGGACAGAGAAAGGTAGAAGAGAAGGAGAAAGAAATCATGTGTCATAATCAAATTTCTGGAAATGTAAACGCTTGTCAGTTTATGTTGTTGAAGGCTCAGGCACGTTCATTGACTCCTATGGAGGTATACCATCGTACATTCTTTATAAGGGCCAGTGGCTGTGGCTTTCAAAGTTATAATGCATGCATCCTACTACCAGGCATTTGTCCCAGGTTACTCGTAAAAGGATTATCATAATAAATGTAGAAAAAATAGTTTAAACCCATTATGGTATATCAGTAAAACAGTATAGAGTGAGACAATAAAAGTTAAAACAATAAAAGATGGTGACCAGGATGGGAGCAGTGAATGGGATATAAAGTGATTAAATTAAAAAAAAATAAAATAAAATTTAAAAAACACTAAAAGACAGGATAGCCTGTGACGCGTGCAATCGTCTCGCCAGCAAGAACGCACGCGGACACACCAGGATCCTTCTGCAGCAGGCTTTATATCGATGAAAAGAGGAAGACCCCGAGCCCTGAACAGGCGCTGCTTATATGCACCCTAGAACGGCATGTTCACTTCTAATTGGCTGCTTGCTCATAACCTCGTACTACGCCCCGGGTTGGGCAGTGATTTGGTGCGCTTTCACCACTTGCACAATGCAAAGTCCACTTATTACTTGTGGGAGCACCGGATGCCAGCGCCATCTTGTAATGGTGAACGTTGTCACCGCTCACGGCGGCTCTCTACAATAGCCAAAATATATATAGCAGGAAAAGTCAAAACATAAATGATAAGTAGAAATGCTTGTTGCTTTGATTTAATCAGTACACATTGAATATTCTTATCGAAACATCACAATGTGTACCATCAATATAAGCAATTATTAAATTATAATTAGCAACAAAACTAGTTTTATATATACATACATATATATGTATACACATATATATATATATATATATATATATATTAGTGATAATTTTAAGGTAAAGATAGCACATAATGAAGTAATTCAGTATCACAGTAGAGAAGGAGAGAAAAATAACAAGCAGGCCTTCTTCCTTCTCTTTGCTGAAGCAAACACCTAGGAAAGCAGCTGCACGGGCTCTGGCAAGCTCAGGTGAGCACGGAGGGACCCAGACTCTGGAGACTTTCTGTCCCACCTTTACAGTTGTGGTGAAACATGTGATACGAGCACTAATTTTGAAGATTAATTTTGAAAGTTGATCATCTAAATTTTAGCTTTTAAAGTAGTTCGTTAGCCAAGAAGTGATATCTCCTCCTTAGAATGGACACTGACTGAATGTGGTTAGATCTGTAAGGCAAGGGGATTCAGAGCCCTAAGGTTGCCTGAGCTACATAGCAGAGACTTTGGCTCAACAGAACATCGTGATTATCAACTCAAGGATGTAGCCAGTAGCTCCTTCGGCACACCCCTGCCTCTACAAACAGCCCTGTTCACACAGATCCTCTCCATGTTGGTAAGTTCCAACTGAGATTCAAGTACCAAGAATCCTCAGAATTAATGCTGAACTATGTGGCATCTATCTCAAAGTAGGTTTAAAAGGCTCTGCCCAAATTCGGAGAGACATTTAAAAACAAATCAAAATTGAATATTTTGGACTCAAATTCAAGATAAGAAGAATGAACAAAGCCTGCCCAATGGAACTTAGCTCTGAATGTATTCTCCCACCAAATGTTTGACCAGTTCCCAAATTAACTCCGATAAAAATCCACTTTGTTATTTTGCCTCGCAAAATACAAATGAACTAATACCACCAATCAATGCTTTTTATTGTATGTGCTTGGGGCTTCTGAATCTCAATCAGAAAGCCCACTTGCTCTCTGTTCCTTGATGGATGGGCATGCGCATCGGCTTCCTCAGCCAGTTACAGAACTGTGGTACTGAAAGTGAGGTCAGGAGCTCTTCTCACACATCTTCCTCTCCAGCAAGAATACAGAAAGAACTAGGGAAACAACGGTGGGAGCTTAGGAAAAAGTTCACACTGGCGAAGGAATGTAAACTCTTGCTACATCTCTTATGTCATCCCAGTCCAAGCCCCAAGCACCCCAGCGGCACTCCAGAGTGCACTGGGGGTCTACTCCATTTTATTTCTTCAACTTAAAGTCTGTAGTTAACTCCAACTCTACATCAAGAAAGGAAGGAGACAACAAAGTTTCCAGATGATTCCAGTGGAGGAAACAAGCCATTAAGGGGCTGGAATTATGCTTATCTTCCATGATCTGTGAAAATCCCTGTGATTATTAAGTTTAATAATCCTATTAATTATTGGCATTTCAAAATCCAAATGAGTTTTAAATTTATGAGACTATCAAATGCCTCAAGAAAGGTATCTATGGACATTGGGAATTTCAGAAAATGGGAACTAAAGAGGTTAATTTATTCTGACAGGAGGATGATTAATGTAAGGTAAAATTACTTAATCTCTAATTAACCTAGTCCATTAGTAAGCCCTTAACAGGAGTCACTCAGAAAGAATTCTGTGGAAAATGTCTGAGGACAGTACTGCCTCAGGAGACAATCACTGTCTCTGCCACTGGGGGATGACCAAAATCATCATCATATCAAGGCCACAACCTAAATTTTTTTGTTTAAATCTTTGTTAAAGAAACTATAAGGCTTAATATTATCAAGTGTCTTTTTCTTTCTGTATTCTTGCCGGAGAGGAAGACATGTGAGAAGAGCTCCTGATCTCTTTAACACCGGCTTTAGTGATGGAGGTCTTTCCAAAGTCTTCATGGAAACATCTATTTTTTAATCACCCCAACTGGGCTTACAAGCAAAAGTCTTTTAATAAAAACAGTTCAGCACTGGTGTTGAACTGTGATTTTATGTGTTTTGTTTGGATACATGGTTGTCTATAGGAAATGAATGGAAGTTAAGAGCATATATTGAACAAAATAGGCCAGACTCAGACAAACATAATCTAGATTTAAAAGAAAAAAGATATGTACGATTGGGGGTTGTAGATGGAAATGAGCAGGAAAGATGTAGTGGACTTCAGAGGGTGAAAGGGTGAGTGTGATCAACATACAATGGGACCTGTGTGAAAGTAACCAATGTGGTAAAGTAGACTCATGAGTATAATAGTGGCACACATAGTATGGGGGTAACCCCCTGTGTTCTAATTAGATTTTAGGCTCACTCTATTGAAGAAAACAAATGAATGGTGATGTAAATTTGGCCTAGAGCCCATGATTAGGGAGTTCCCAGGTTCCACAGATGAATCTTCTACTACCATTCCGTTAAATGGGCATTATCCCTGTCTTAGTTAGGATTTTACTGCTCTGAACAAACACCATAACCAAGGCAACTCTTACAAGGTTGGCTTTTAATTGGGGCTAGTTTACAGGTTCAGAGGTTCAATCCAGTATCATCAAGGCAGAAGCATGATAGCATCCAGGGAGGCATGGTCCAGGCAGAGCTGAGAGTTCTGTCTTCATCTGAAGGCTGCTAGCAGAATACTGGATTCCAGGGAGCTAGGATGAGGGTCTTAAAGCCCACAACCACAGTGACACACCTATTCCAACAGAGCCACACCTACTCTAACAAGGTCACGCTTCCTAATAGTGTCACTCTCTGGACTAAGATTATACAATCCATCACATTCCACTCCCTGGTCCCCATAGGCTTGTCCAAACATATGAGTTTATGGGGGCCATGCCTAAGCATAGCATAATGCAAAACACATTTAGTCTAACTTCAAAAGTCCCCATAGTCTATAGCAGTCTCAACAATGTTAAAAGTTCAAAGTTCAAAGTCTCTTCTGAAATTCATCCAGTCACTTAACTCTAATCCCCAAAGCAAGACAGGAAACCAGCTGGGCAGACTCCAAACTCTGCATCTCCATGTCTGGAGTCAAATCAGTCTTCAGATCTTCAACTCCTTTTTCATCTTTGTTGACAGCAACAAACTTCTTTCTCCTGGGCTGGTTCCACTCCTGTTAGCAGCTTTTCTCAGCAGATAGTTATGGCTTTGGCATCTCAGACATCTTGGGGTCTCCAAGGCAATTTCAACATTACAGCTTCTTGTTCCAATGTCTGGGATCCACACATGATCTTCTGGGATCCTCCAAAGGGCTGGCATCACTTCTCCAGCTCTGCCCTCTGTAGCCCTCTAAGCTCAGGTTGATCCACTGCACTGCTGCTGCTGTTCTTGGTGATCCTCCCATGGTACTGGCATATCCAGTATCCTGGGGTTTTCCGCTGCAACTAGGATTCACCAACAGTCTCTTATAGGCTCTCTTCATAGTGCCAAGCTTCAAATCCCTTGCACAACCCCTTCAGTCCTGGGCCATCAACTGCAACTGAGACTGTGCCTTCATCCATGGTCTTCCAAGACCGTGAGTGCCAAGCCTCAACTGCTCTTCATGACCCCTTCATGCCTTCAAAACCAGTAGCACCTGGGTGAATCTTACTCATTACCCAGTATGGCTGCAGCATGTGGTACAAAGCTGGCTATCTCTGGAACACAGCTTCTTTGTGCTGTCAGAAAATACTTCCCAGAAGATTTTACCTGAGTGATGCTGGTCTCTTCTTAATCACCACTAATTTCTTAGCTTCAGCTAGCCACCATCAACTATCCTAGTAGTCTCTTCTATTCTTGACTCTAAAGCCGGAGCCACATGGCTGAAGCTGCCATGTTCTGCTGCTTGCTGGGCCTAGAACATGCCCCCCCCCCCCCATTCTATTACTAGCTTTCTGTTTTCCAGCTTTCTCACTGCCTAAGTTTGGATGTCCTAGAACCTGCTTTGTAGATCGACCTTGAACTCAGAGATCTGTGTAGCTCTGTCTCCTGTGATTAAAGGTGTGTACCACCATGCCTGGACCTGAATTTAGTTGGGTGGGATCTTGCTGCAAATTCTGACTCCCTTAGTTTGGTATCTTCTAGAACACAGGATTTAGCTCTATTCTACTTCCCGGTGCTCCTTTAATAATTAAACCACATATTTTATATTTTTCCTTTCTAAGCTTGCTATGCTTGTTCAAGACGCTTTTCATGAAACTTATCCAGAGAACAAAGTCCCTGTTGGGCATTTCTGAGAGTTCCTTTGTACTGAGTTGTACTTCCTCAGCTGATTCAGTACTCAGAACAACTTGATAATTATGCATAAAAATCATAAAGTAGAAACCTACTAAAAGAAAATATGTGTGTTTTAATACTGGTATTGCTTTTTAACCAATAAAACCATAGAAATCCTATCTTCCTCTATTTTCTATTGCAGTGATAAAGACCATGACTAAAGGAAACTTGGAGAAGAAAGGGTTAATCGGCTTCCAAGTCACAATCCAACACTGAGAAAAGCCAAAGCAGGAGCTCAAGGCAGGAAACTGGGTACAGAAACTAAGTCAGGAACCATGGAGGGTGCTGCTTACTGGCCAGCTCTCCATGGCTTACTAGGCCTGTAGAAGGCTCTTCCACTTATGCCCCTCCTCCCCCAAAGCTCGGTCTCCTACATAATTAGTTAAGAAAATGCCTTATAGACTTGTCTACAGGCCAGTTTTATGGAGGCATTTTCTTATCTAAGATTCCCTCTGCCTAAATATGTATATATTTGTGTAAAGTTGACAAAAAGCATCCAGCACAAATCCTTAATTTTTTAAAGAAGAAGTTGGATTTACACCATGGTAAGGATATCATGGTGTAGCATTCACTTTTTTAAAAAAAAAAAAAAACATGATTTCCTTTTGTTTTATTTCTTTTATGTACATTGGTGTTTTTGACTGTATGTGTGTCTGTGTGAGGGTGTTGGTTCCCCTGGAACTAAGTTACAGATAGTTGTGCGCTGCCATGTGGATGCTAGGAATAGACCCAAGGACCCCTGGAAGAGCAGCCAGTACTCTTGACCTCTGAGCCATCTCTCCAGCTCCAAAAATTCACTTTTTAAATAAAGGTGATTTGAACTTATTTGTAACTCATCAGTCTCACGTGATTTTTTTCCTTTGTGTGTTGTTAGCTGGAAAAAAAAAATCTTCCCATAAAATTCTATAACCTTACAGAAAAATTATGCTTAAAGCTGGCACATCAACATTTATAGGGTCAAAGGAGGGCAGAGAGGGCGGTGAAATGCTGTCTTCTGGCTATAGCAGTCATGAATTCACAGAAACTGTATGTTACCTGCAAAAGACCAAGCCAAGTAAACTCTCAGCATCGATGGGAAAGGTGTTCTGGAGTCCCCTTCTCTTACTGGGGAGGTAATGGCAGTTGATAGCTGACAGAGAAGGAAGAATCACTCTTTGGTGGGTTTTTTTTGGTAGGACAGGTGTCCCACAGGTAAGTGGACAGCCTGACACATGTGCTTCAAAGTCCAAAATGATAAAGCATTAAAAGTCTGACAGATTCTCCTCAGTGAAATACATACATGACTGTAAAGGGGCCAGGTTACTCCTGAGTAGGAATTTCTTTTTTGTTTGTTTGTTTGCTTGCTTGCTTGTTTTTTTCGAGACAGGGTTTCCCTGTGTAGCCCTGGCTGTCCTGGAACTCACTCTGTAGACCAGGCTGGCCTCGAACTCAGAAATCTGCCTGCCTCTGCCTCCCAAGTGCTGGGATTAAAGGCGTGCGCCACCACATCCCGGCCTGAGTAGGAATTTCTGATGCATCTTCTCCCCTGTGAAATATGCTGGTTTACCCAGTTGCTACAAAAATCAAAAGGTTTATATTAAAAAAAATAATAAACATAAGTCCAAGTGCCAATTATGCCTGAGAGTTTACTAGGCCATAGATGAAATGTGCTATTTCACAAGTTGAGCGACCATCTGTTTCCTGACCCTGAAATAAAAGGTCACTTGAAAAAAGCTTACAGTTTTGAAAGTAGCACGTCCTCAACCAACTTTTAAACTTAAATGGCCTCACCTTGGGCTTTTCCCATGCAGACACTCTTTTGATTGTTTTTAAGTCATAGCTAGTCCAGTAAAATTCTCCCGAACAGGAAAACAGCAACACAAACAGTGAGCCGATGGTGGACCTAGTAAAGATTGTCTCCTTCAGACGATCACTGGAGTAAATGAGGGTAGTTAACAATGGTAGCACTAACCTGAGGCTCGAAACCCTCCACTAAGTATATGAGAAAGGTGGCAGCCGCAATAAAGTCTAGATTTTGCTGCATTATTTATTGATATTTTGTTTGTCTATCTTACTGGTTGCTCCTGGTTTTTGTCTGTTGTTTGTTTGTTTTGTGTTTTGTCTTGAATGGGATCTCAGGTAGCCAGCACTGGCCCTGAATTCCTGATACTTCTGCCTCTACCCCCAGCCCCAAATCTGGGATTACAGGTGCCCCAACCATGCCTGGCTTATTAGACCATTTATAAGCCTCATTGTCAACAGAGACCACTGGGCAACTGGAAGGGTAACATTCTCCTAATACAATCTTTCAGTCAGTAAAATGTTAATTTTATACTATAGGAAACTTAGAACCAATTCCTCTTGGTGACTCTTGCCTTCAGATTACATATTGGCAACAACAAGCCAAACCAACAATGGGGGCAGAAGCTGTATTTGACAGGAGGAGAGACTTAGCAGATGAGTAGGAAGAGAATGCATATGAGATGTAGGCTGGGTTGCAGCAGGAAAGAGCCTTGGTGTGAAGATGAATAGCTGAAATCTAAGGCAAAATACAATACTGTCCCAGCGAAACATCGGAGAAGCCCAAGATAGCATGCCACAGCCCAGCACCCCAGCTGTCTCAAGGGGAGACATTTTGAGTCTGAAAATGCACAGTTATTAAAGTCCGGAAAAATAACATACAAAATTTTATCTAAGCATAACATTTCTTTTAGAAATGAGAATACAAACAAGTATTCAGAAGTACCAGAATGTTTGTTTGTTCGTTGTGCTTTTGTGGCTTCAATAACTAGCAGGGGAAAGCAAAACTATACTTGTTTAAGTGCTTGAGTAGTAGTATGTAATAAAATCTAAAAAAAAAAAAGGGGGGGTGGGACCAAGGCAACATAAATGCAACATGGATAAAAGTATTGTTGGTTAATGTTCAATATGTGTCCATTACTAACGTGTTTGAGAAGTCACATTAGAAAAATCGCAAAGTAAATGCAATGAAGCAAAAGATCTCAGGAACATCGACTAGAAGAGGGAGGTCTGCAGGGATGGGGGTGATTCCCCCATTAGAAACCTTGCAAACTACAAGTAATCCTACGGGCCTTTTCCATTAAATGCAATTCTCATGCATTTAAATAGTGACTCTTTTTTTTTTTTTTTTTTTTTTTTTTGATTTTTCAAGACAGAGTTTCTCTGTATAGCCCTGGCTGTCCTGGAACTCACTCTGTAGACCAGGCTGGCCTCAAACCCAGAAATCCACCTGCCTCTGCCTCCGACTCCCAAGTGCTGGGATTAAAGGCGTGCGCCACCACTGCCCGGGATAAATAGTGACTCTTAATGTTTCAGAAATGTGTTAAATATATATTTGAACTGGAGAGATTTTACCAAGACCATACTCATTCAGCAGCCTTCGATAATTTTAATGTAAGTTTGGTAAAGAATTTTTGTACAGGGGGATGGAGGGCTGGCTCGACTGTTAGGAGTGTTTGTTGCTCTTCCGGAGGATCTGAGTTCAGCTCACACCTACCACGTAGCCAGTTTCACATCTGTAACTCCAGGAACACGGAATCTGAGATCATCTATCTTCTGGCTTAACAGGTTCCAGAACATACAATGCATGCTCTCACACAGATATACATACATAAATAAAAAAAATTAAAAACTAATGTAAGATCTCGTTGTGCCCACTTTTAACTCCACTCCTTGCTCAGTCTTGTGTGAATGTCTAATGCATTATCCACCTTATACTGCACAAAACTTGTTCTAGCAAAGCCCTGGCTGTTACCACTAGGGGGAGGAAAACACCAGTAGTATTTGTTACCAACCCTTAGCCCAAGGGTTAGGTACTTTACCTAGATTATCCACCAGGTGTCAACCGAGAGAAGAAAGTTACCACCCCCCTACCCACAAACAGACACCCGAAATGCACAAATGCGTAATTTTATGCATAACAAGCTAAACTCTTCAGACAAACGGCTTGCCCAGTAATTATTCTTGACATCGTTATATTCTAGATTTTTTAGTACAAGTGTCGAGTTAAATCTAACTAAATGAAAATGTAGATTTTTTTTTTCTTTTTTAAACAAAACAGCAGGATGAATGTGTTTAGTTTGTTGTGATTCGACCTACCCAGATTTACCATGCAAAAAGAATCTAGTATTTAACTTTGGACAACCTCACCCCCACATTTTTGGTTAGGAATAATACAGGATTTTATAACATAGTCCTGTTATGAGGTTATGTTGATTGTTAATGATCTTAGTGTATGACATTACCCTCTAAATCCTGGTGATGTTTACAATTCATTGCGTTTTTTACTCAAGGCCTTAGGGGGAAAAGGGAGAAAGGTGCCTGTATTTAAAGATGCAACACAGCAATTAGCATGTTGAATTAAAAGTAAGGCTTAACAAAATTAAGCCTCACTTATGTAACAAATCATACTTAAAAACCAAAACCCACCGTCTATGCTTCCCTAGCTAAGACTTTTCAGTCGGCTGTAAACAGTGTCAGTAAATGACTACGTTCAAACTGCCTCTTAGGAGGTGGTAATTAGGGGTGTGAGCTCTATTCTTATTCCTGAGGATACAGGAGTAGTAATCGCGTCATTCCCTGCAAATGGAGCAGTAGGTGGTGTCTTGAAAAAGGACTTTTTCTCCCCTCGAGGAAGTGGTCAGGCCTACACACTACACAATTTGGTTGGGTTTGATGCTTGTAGGGGTCTGGGAAGGCAGCTGAAGACAAGAGCTGCCTGGAGCATTGTTCTTTGGCTCCTCGGGCCTCGGCTTCGTCTACTGCCACCCAGCCTACAAGTCCTGCTTGCTTTTGTTGTTTCTATCCAAGTCAACAATGCTTTCTTCTCTGAACAATATTGGTCTGGTTTTTATTACGTTTCCTTTGGAGATTCATTAGCTTCGACTCGGGCCACCAGCGGCTTGCCAAACCGGTTTCTCCCCTTCCCCCACGGCTCGCACGTCCTCCGGGTCCCCGGCCCAGGCGCACACCCTCGGCCTGGCGCCGCCGGGTCCCTCTACCCAGCTCCGGGAGCGCGTGCCGGCCGGCACTGCGGCCGCGGCGGGGGTGGCGGGATACCCGCCTGCCAATCGCAGCGGCCCATGCACCGAAGTCCGCGGCGCCGGCTCCACACCTACTGTACCGGGAGCGCGCGGCGAGAGGGGGAGCGCGCCGCGCGGGAGGGAGCGCGCAGGGAGGCTGGCCGCAGTGGCGGCCTGCGCCTGCGCACTGAGGTTGTTTTTCACAAAGCTGTTCTTAAAGTGAGCTGGCAGCTTCCAGCCGCCCGTCTTTGTAAGGAGACCACTGAGACGAGGAGTGTGGAGCAGCGGCTTCTCTGCTGCCCTGACTTTTTAAGAATCTCAATGAACTATTTGTAGACAATCACTGATCCTGCCTGCAAGATTTTTTTTTTCTTTTTGCAAGGCACAGACACCGATCAGTGTTAAGTGAAGATCACATCTTATATGCGAGCTTGACTTCTTTTTTTTTTTGGTCTTACATTATATTTTTATAGATTTTGTTATAATCATGGTGCTGGGGAAGGTAAAGAGTTTGACAATAAGCTTTGACTGTCTTAATGACAGTAATGTCCCCGTGTATTCTAGCGGGGACACTGTCTCAGGAAGGGTAAATTTAGAAGTTACTGGGGAAATCAGAGTAAAATCTCTTAAAATTCATGCAAGAGGACATGCGAAAGTACGCTGGACTGAATCAAGAAACGCCGGCTCCAATACTGCCTATACACAGAATTACACTGAAGAAGTAGAATATTTCAACCATAAAGACATCTTAATTGGGCACGAAAGAGGTAAGTTTTTATATTAGTCACTACATTCTACTTCTTTGCATGAGAACTTTAATCTCATTTAGCAGTTCTAATCGGCTGTTTGATAAAGGTTAGCAAACTTAGAAGGTGTAGTTTCTCCTTGACGTTCAAGCGTGTTCCGCCGTAATCCATGCAGGCATCTGCGAAGTGAGTGCTAACTGCACCTAACTACATCTGTAACCGGCTTCATATCTGCCATACGCACCTTACAACGTGTTTAAATGTGACTCAGTCGTTTTACTAATATTTTCAAATTCATTTGCAAAAGCTGCAGTCCAATGATGGATTTCTCCTTTTATTTTACAACCTTACATCCAGAAATGAGCTCTAATAAAGAACTGTAGTGACATTTTTAAAAAGGTTGCTAGGTGTTTCTGATTTTGGTATTAACGTACAAACGACTTTAAAGACTTGATTATTGTTCTTTGATAAAGGGCTTCCATGGCTTATTTTGACATATGGCATCAACACCCCCACGTGTTTCCCCCCCCATTTCTCCCAATTCCTTTTAAAATATACATAGAGCATTATTTATTTTAAAAGGGTAATATCTATCATTATGCAAACTAGTAAATCCGTTTTAGAAGCCATTCAGGGTCAGTAATTTTCTTCTCGGAGCATCATGTCTAACTTTGGAACGTGGATTCAATGAAATCCATGGCAGACAGATGGAATTGAAAAGTATATGGCACATCGGATTTGGCTTTTGGGTACAAAATGAAGATTAAGGCATTGTCAAAGGGAGAAGGGGTCCTGAGATTTGCGATCTGTCGTTTAAGTGGCTGCAATGTGAAAATCTAGGCGACTCCAAGCTTGTTTTTCTAAGTTTCCACCCTTTGTTAGAAGCGGTTCAATCCTGTTTCGGACCAGTTCTGGGGGATGGTGAGGAGGGGCGCTTGCTCTGCTCTCAGCAGATTGGTTACACGCGTCAGGTGGTGGCGATGACTTAATTCCTAGTCCAAGAAGACTATAATGTTAAAACTGGTTATGTAATTTGTGTTTCTCCTTTCTAAGGCACTATTTTAGTGCAAATGCTGGCAATTTTTCAGATAGAGGCACACTTTAATTTTTTTTTTAATATCTAAAATGTACATCCCTAGGGAGACGCTAATTGAACTTAAGGCAAGCGAGAAATGAAGGATGCTTTTAAGTTACACAGAATTAGTGTATCGTCTTTTAGATATGAAGGTGAAGCCAATTCTTAGGGTTTAAGCAGCTACACGGAGGTATTATTCTACGTGCTGAAATGGTTCCCCAGTTCACCTTCCGCAACGTCCACACGGGCGGGCCATACAATGCCAGATGACAGCGCTGATGTTTCATTTTTTTTTTTTAAAAAAAAAAAAAAAAAAAAAAAAGGCAGAGCACATAATTTGCGTTTGAACCTGCTTGGACATTGCAGCCTTTAGTACGATGAGAAGAGACAAAGGCTTTTTCCTCGAAGAGTTAAGACTGGTCGTAGAGGAAAGATGGGCTTCTGTGGACGCACACTTGAGGTCCGTTGCCCCACGATCTCGCGGTTAAGATCACTACCTGCACCCCGCGAGGTGCCCCGGCTAGCCTGGCTACGCGTGGACGGGCTCCTAGGGCTGGAAGAGTTTCAATGACTTCAAACTGGCAGCTCGGCTCTCAAACTAGCCTGGTAGCTGAGCGCCCGCCCCGGGCGCCCGGCGATAGGCGGAGCCACGTTTGTTAGCCTGTTGCTAAGGCGATGCCAGGCGTTGATTGGATGGGGTATGGGGGGGCGGGGGGAGTCGAGCCGGCTCGCGCCGGCTGGGGCGAGGCTTGGAACCGGCGTGCGCCGGTAAAGGTCCCTCCCGGCCCGGCGCCTCCGCCCCTGGGCGCGCCCCTCTCTGGGCGCCCCGGGTCCTCCCAGCCCTTCGCCCACTGCAGCCGCCGCAGGTGCCACTGTCCGGGTCACAGGCTCGGTTAAAAATCCCACTGGGGACTGACGGAGGTGCGGGCGCCACGCTCGCCCCGGGGCCGGTACCTGTCTGACCCGCGTAGACGTGACAGAGACCGGGCAGGGAAAAAAGAGCTCCGCCGCCAGTACGGCCTCACCCATTGTTCCCCGGGGCCGCCGCCGCCGCCCCAGTTCCCCGTTGCTGTAACAGCTCGAAGGTGTCAGGGTGGCCTGAGCCAGATTGAACCGGTCACCGGCTGGGGCGTGGAAAGCGGAAGCGCGGCGCGCCGTGGCCCCGCCCCCCCGGCCCAGCAGGCTAGGCTGCGCGGGCGCGAGCGCCGCACGGCGACGTATGCCGTATGTATAGCGGGGCGCGCGGATCGCGGCCGCGCGCGGGCGGGCGGGCGGGCGGGCGGGCGGGCGGGCGGGCGGGCCGGCTGGGATCTGCTCAGCGCCGGTTTAGGCCGGTCCTCTCCTGCTCCAGTCTAGTTCTTGATTGACAGCCAGGCACTTGTTTACCACGGCGCGGCGGCCGCAGCTCGCCTCAATGAGACTGCTGAGCTGGCACAAAAGGGAGCCGGGAGGAAGAAAGGGAGAGGGAGGCGAAGTTTGGGCGCCTTGGACGGAGCGAATTGACGGCCCCGGCTCCCCTGGCCGGTCCTTCGGGCTGACACTGGAGAGGGGCTCCCCGGGAGGCGCGGGAAGCAGGCGCAGATAGGGCGGGTCACCCTGATTTGGGGAGGAAAGTCATATTTTTATGTATTTTCAGTACTTAGATGAAGTGTAATGATACAGCTCCAGCCCCCACCCTACCCACCCATTCTCATTAAGAAGGATTGCACACCAAGTAAGACTTTGGTATATTACCTAAACGGCCAACAGGACCTTTTTCACATTTTTTAATTTATTTTCATGACACACACATACAAAAAAAAAAAATGAATCCGAGCAAAAGAAATGGATTAAGTGAAAGCTTATACACCCTCACCACCACCACCACCACCCCCCGATCCCCTGCAGATGGAAACTACCCAATTAGACTTAAGGATGTTGGACAAAATGTGTCTTTGTAAAAAAAAAAAAAAAAAAAGCATCTTTTAAATACTGTCCTTTGTAATTAAACTTACGAAAGCGGATTTTAGTTGCTGCTAGAACCAGTTGAGTGTTGAATATTGTCAATTATATTTAGCTTTGAAACAGTCCCTAACCCCTCTCTTTTTGACAGGGTCCCCTCTGGGTGGCCCTGAGTCCCAGGGGTCCTCCTAACTCTCTGTCTGCTTCCTGGGTGCAACAGGAATTGTCTTCTCTAGAAAGTCCGTAGCCACCAAAACCTGGCAATTTGAAGAATATTCTACAATTTTTATTTCACAAACACTTTAAACAACTGGTGGCCAAGAAAACATGTAGTGGGATACCGAACGTATTTAATTGTTGTTTTTTTTTTTTTTCACTAAAATAAAGCAACCTATAAAATGTAACTACTTATCATCCCCATTTGAGGAATGAGGAAAACGAAGAATTAGGGTTTTTATTTTAGCCAGAGCAAATAATGAAGTTGGATTAGAACTCAGACAGCTTAAGAGGAAAGCTCTCGTGGCTCTGATCATGAAGAACACTCTCGATGACCACCTGAGAATAACAACGGTTTTGTTTTCTTGTTTTTTTTTTCCTTTTAGATGATGATAATTCTGAAGAAGGCTTCAACACTATTCATTCAGGAAGGCATGAATATGCATTTAGCTTCGAGCTTCCACAGACGTAAGTATTCTAAGTAATAGGCATTGTCTATGGATACTCTTAGTCAAGCACAGTCTTATAAAATTAGATACTCCATATTTAAATACGGAGTTTTTTAGTTTTTTAGTTTAAAAAAAAAAAACCCTTTTCATTACAGAAACTTGATAGAGGAAAACAGTGTATTAAGTAAAAGGAGCTATTTTTAATTTAATGTGGCAAAATTACAGAAAGCACACTCAGTTCTTAGAATTTACAGTAGTGCTTGAAGCTTATAAGACATTAATCTTTAATTTAGGACTGGTGATTCAGGAGGTGCTAATCAAATAGTAACCCTTCAGTGAGCTGCTTCTTCGCTGGCTTAGCAGAGAGCTGTGGCTCACTGGATTACAGTTCCGTGTTCTATCTTTTCTCCTACTGTAAATGCTTCGAAATACATTAGGAATGTAAACATAAGACTCAAGGACAGTCCTGTTCTTTAGATAGAAATTCAGTAGCTTTTGTCTACAGAGCTACTGAGGACATTACATAAGATCATAACCTGGACTTAAAAAGAAAGGTTTGTCAGAGCCACCGGAGTGGAAAGCTTGGAATGTAGTACATTCTTAGCATTTTAACAGACTGTTGGGATAGAATACATAAACATGTTTGCATAATGCCTTTTAACAGGTACTAAAGCCTATAAACTGGCCCCTGCATTGATGTATGTAGGATGAATTTAGCTCATGGAACAGTTTATCATGCCTTGACTATATCTAATTCAGCCTTTACTCACTCTACATTAGAATTTTATGTAGAGCTCATAGCCATCGTAAAATAGTGGCACTTCTACCAAGATAGTCTCGCCCTGTGCCTTGTAAGTAACAACAATGGACAGTTCTCTAATGGGACAGGCTGCTGCTCGAAACCTTTTATAAACACCAAACCCTACAATCTGGCCAAGTTGAGAAACAGTTCTGCCTCTTTTGACATAGGCTTAGTGGCAATATTTTTCTTGTCAAGCCTTAGAAATCAAAGCTAGGAAGCAGCCAAGGGAGAGTTAGAATATAAGTGGACAGGGGTATAAAAAAAAAAAATCCCATTTCTCTGAATTTATGAAAAAGGAAATTGTGAGAGTATCCTAGACTTTTTTTTTTATGCTATACTTAATTAGTTGCTATAAAAAGAGGTTCTAATTCTTGGCTAACAAAAGTAGAGCAGTATACAGAGTCTTTTCTGGGTGTTTGATTAGGATATAGGCTTTTAAAATAGAAATAGTGAGACCAGTCTTTACTTTTGTATAAAAATTTTTATCTTTTCAAGAGTAGTTTATTTAACTTTCATAATTTTGCCACCAACGTTAAAAGTAGGCTCTGTAGTTTAAAGGAATTGTATTCTTCTGGCTTTAAAAACAAAAGTTCTGTGACATTTACCTTTTATTATTATTTGAAAATCTTTCCCCAGTGACTTATCCCTTTGGAAATTTTTAAGAAATGATACATGTGGTGGCTCATTGGTCCACAAACAGCACATGGTGACACCTTTCTATATGTGGTACCTCATAGATCGTTCAACATGCTAACAGTTTACTCTGATCTAATGTTGAATTTTTAGAAAGAGGTATAAGATTAATATATCCATCTTTATATTTTACACAGACCACTTGCTACCTCATTTGAAGGCCGACATGGCAGTGTGCGCTATTGGGTGAAAGCCGAGTTGCATAGGCCTTGGCTTCTACCAGTAAAATTAAAGAAGGAATTTACAGTCTTTGAGCACATAGATATCAACACTCCTTCATTACTGGTAAGAACTGACCGAATTCTGGATTGCTTTTTAACATAAGAATACATAAAGAATAGCTACTTAATCTATGCAATCTCCATAACTATAACAAAGCAATTTTATTAAATTTCATTAAAAATGCCTGTTTTAAAATATGGTAGAAATAGAGCACACAAGTAAATGAATAATGTGCTCTCGTTTTCTCATGCTGTGCTGAGTAAATTTAAAAGACCAGTATGTGATGTGAAGTGTCTTTTACACAGAACACAGCAATAGAAGGTCTGGTTCCTAAATCGTTTGATGAACAGTGTCATCGTTTAAGACGATAGCACCTACTCTTACTTGAAACTGTCACAATCTAAACTTTGTACTACAACATTGCATTATTCCAATTAGGGATAGGTGTCAAATGATGGGGATTCATCATTTTTATGAAAAAAAAAAACCTTAATTTCTCTTTAATTGCATTTTATAAGACTAATTCAAATTTGGCTTCCAAAACTGTTAGGTTTAAACAAATGACATCTTTAAAGAAATAAAACTCAATCTTTAAAATGAACAGTTTGCTTACTTTTTTTTTTTTTTTTTAACATTTTTCAAAGTAAGATGTTACCATTTGGAATTACAACCAAGTTTCAGACAGTTTATGTAGAATTTGGAAAGGGTTTTTTGTTTATTTTGATTAGTTTTTACTTGTACATACATGATGGGCTAAAACTTTACTTTGGAATAGGGTGTAAAGCCTTTAACCCATTTTTTTTTCTTTATTGAATGAAAGTTCATATAAAGACAAGTTTGGTTTCATTTAAAACCATTAATTAGGGGATCAAAATCAATTCTCTTTGTTGATTTTTAAAATATTGTGACATTTTTATGAGTTTGTACATTGATTTTTTTTTTTTTCTCAATTTATATTTTACAGTCACCCCAAGCAGGCACAAAAGAAAAGACACTCTGTTGCTGGTTCTGCACCTCAGGCCCAATATCCTTAAGTGCCAAGATTGAGAGGAAGGGCTATACCCCAGGTATGTATGAGGTTGAACCCCACACAAAATAGTAACTAAATATTTATGTATATACACTTAGAACATGACAAATACCAATGTAAGCAGCCAGTAAGCAGCCAGCCTTGCTTAGGACAGCTGTGTCTGCTGTGCCGTCCAGCTTCCTTTTACAACTGTGGGCCCCTTTTCTCCTGTGTTCCCATGAGTAGCAGGTCGTGCTTTAACTGGAAGTCGCTTTGTTCACTTCCACCACGATAGTTTCTCTGCCACAGAGTTAGCTGGGCTGCATAATTGAGCTTCAGAAGTCTACACTTTCTAGTGGGTGTTGGCTTGTTTTCTAATAGTCAATTCAATGGCTTCCCTCTGCAGGTGAATCAATACAGATATTTGCTGAGATTGAGAACTGCTCTTCCCGAATGGTAGTGCCAAAGGCAGCCATTTACCAAACACAGGCCTTCTATGCCAAAGGGAAAATGAAGGAAGTAAAACAGCTTGTAGCGAACTTACGTGGGGAGTCCTTGTCATCTGGGAAGACAGAGACGTGGAATGGCAAACTGCTCAAAATCCCCCCAGTTTCACCCTCCATCCTTGACTGTAGTATAATCCGCGTGGAGTATTCACTAATGGTAGGTGTTACTGTATAAGGTTCTTATGACTTAAAGTTGTAGGAGTATAGTGCTGGCTTATCCAAATATGGTTTTTACAGCCCACGTATAGTGGAGTGTAAACTTTACATTGTGATTGTTAATTCTACCTCGCATAAGCCTATAAAACTCAACATAAAAGAGAAATTGTCTGGAAACTAAAAGGAGGTCTCAACTAATATCAAAATTAGGTTGTGTTTTAAAGAAGGTTAGAACCTGGAATGCTGACCGCGGCCTCTGTCCCTGTAGGTATACGTGGATATTCCTGGGGCTATGGATTTGCTCCTCAGTTTGCCACTAGTCATCGGGACCATCCCTCTGCATCCGTTTGGTAGCAGAACCTCAAGCGTGAGCAGTCAGTGTAGCATGAATATGAACTGGCTCGGTCTGTCCCTTCCTGAAAGACCTGAAGGTAATTAGATAATACATTTCTAAACATACTTTATTATTATTAAGACTTTCTCTTTTGTTTTTGGTATATTACATCCCTAGTTAAGTTGAACCTTTCCTTAGATAACACATGTGACCTTAATGTTAAGTTTGGTTGTATGTCTCCCTTGTTTTAATCACCAAACAAATAATTATGCTTTCACGTGACACTTTTTTAATATCTACTATTCTGTGTATTTTGACATGCATAAGAACATGTTGTTCGAATTGCGTGTATCTTTCTCCTTCAGCACCACCCAGCTATGCGGAGGTCGTGACAGAGGAACAGAGACGGAATAATCTCGCACCAGTGAGTGCTTGTGATGATTTTGAGAGAGCTCTTCAAGGACCACTGTTTGCTTATATCCAGGAGTTTCGGTTTCTGCCTCCACCTCTCTATTCAGAGGTAAGCAGATTAAAAACAGATTGAAAGTTATGATTGTCGTTTTCTAACTTCAACACCTAAGACTTCACCCAGGAAATAATAGATGTTTAAACTCTAGTTGATTCATTAGCATTTTAAAGAGTAACTTTGTAATTTTGTAAACATTAATCAAATAGCTAGAATTTATATTATTCATAATCCTTCTCTAATCTAGTTCTTGCATATTTTCGCATTCTTAGTCATAAGAAAAAATAACATATTTCCAAATGACTTTTTACAAAATACTGCCAAATAAATGATTTATGCTCTTCATGTTGATGGCACTGGGCACACGTGAATAAAGATCAGCACTTTGGATAAGCTCACAAACTAATGAGAAAAAAATAAGATTCAAAGCGAAATACTGCTTTAACAGTGTTAAGAATCACCTCCCAGGTAATGACCAGTTTATTGGAGCTTAGAAATCAGAGTGGCTTCTCTGAGAAGGTGAACTTTAAAATACAGATAGCCCTCCAAAGGCGGGGCAGTCTAGGCAGGAAGGGCAGGCCGGCAAAGGACAGAAGGGCTTGGGTTCAACAGGTCCAGGACTTTCTTACATGGCTGGAGCCAACAGTATACGTTTTTATAGGACCCTTCAAATTGATCTTGATAACCAAAATAGCTGCAAATCAAGAGACTTGTTCTCTGGGTTACGTAGTGTATTCCACTATTATAATATACACATTGACACAAATGCTCTTATTTGTACTTTGAAACTAATTGCTGTGACACCACAACTGGAGTCATGGCTCCCTAAAACCATGTTAGTTGACTATAGGGTATCAGAATCTGTTCCTGCACATTTTTGATTAGATGTTTTTCCTATCTTTCTGTGGTCCATATAATATGTGTTAGAATCTGAAAATGTTCTACCATTACTTACAAATTCTATTACAGTATTTTTCTTCTTAAATTTCTTATTTTTGCTTCCGGCTTACTTTGTGTAGTCATAGGGGAGAATTTTTTTTTAATGAATATAAAAATAGTATTAATTTCATCTACTTTTTCATGAATTCTGCCCATTTCAAGATGAATATAAGTTAATTTAAAACTTGTACAACTCTAAAATAGCTCTGGAATGTGATTTAACTTCAAGGCAATGACTGGCAGTTTTCTTCAGAAATGTGTATCTGATGGAAAATTTCTGGGGCACTTTGGGTGTCTCACATTTAAGTTCAAGTGGATCAGTCTTGTCTAGAAGACCCTTGAGTCTCACAGGAACCACAGAGCCTCAGGAAAAGGTGCACTAGCATTTAGGACAAGAACAAGAGAGACTTTACAAGGGAGATGAGCGGCTTGATGTTGTATTCCAGTGTATAACTGAGTGTACACACCACTGATGTTGAGTGAAACTGCCCTGCTACAGGAGGGCCCACCAGGAACTCGTGTGCCATTCATGCAGAACTATAAGTAATGCTAGTAACCTAGCACCTTTGCATTCCCACGTAGCACTTCCGAGGGAGGGAACACCAGGGTATAATTATCTATGAAGTTATATATGTCCTCTGATTGTATTGGCTACATTTGTTGACTAGTACTCAAAAGCAGTTAAGTGTTGTGTTCTTCCTACACCTTACCAAGTTAATTTATCTTATTCCTACTAGATTGATCCAAATCCTGATCAGTCATCCGAGGACAGACCATCATGCCCCTCTCGCTGAAGGAACACTTGACTGAATCAAGTTGATGTGGGTTCCGAACTGTATCTCTTCCGGCTGAGGACAGAGAAGTATCTTGGAGACACGTTTTCAGAGGAAGTGGAATTGCTTTTGCCCAGACAAATGGCGAACACGTGAAACAACCAGTGCTCATGCTTTACAGTCCTGCAGCATCATGGGGCTGCTCCAACATGCTTGAAGACCTGAGCGTTCCTTCTCTAAAACTGACACGTGCTAAGGGCAGCCTTCTTAGCCTGTGCTCATCCGTGTCAAGACACCGTTGCAAAGAAGGATGTTGTCCTTCCTAGTTGAAAATTTGCACATGCTCAATGCTTACATTGTGCAGTTCAATGTCACTACAGCTTTTTTTTCCATTTATGCCAGACTCTTGATACTCTTAAAACTTGTTTGTGGTCAGCACAACATGGAACAAAAGAAAGCTTTGAAAAACTATGACATTAAAAAACAAAACGCACTGACAGGTTTTTTTTTTTTCTTAGTTTGTTTTTTGTTGTTGTTGTTGTTGTTTAAGTTAATGTAGCCTGGACTCTACCTGCATATGCACATGCTCAGAATTGTCCTACTAGGCTGACCATGTATCACCTCTTCAGCTTGGATCCTATTGTGGATTTCTTTACAAACATCAAATGCCTTCAAGCCAATCCTTTTGCTGTATGTTTTGCAGCCTACTGTAGTAGATAAGCAACAGATACGAGGAGAAAAGAGACAGGAGGCCAATGAGAGACTCTGTAGGACTGGGGTTTGGCTTCCGTGAGAGTGTTGCCTTTCTACTATTGACAGCAGAGCAGCATTGTTACTGACTGCCTAACATCACTCAATCTCAGGTGAATGCATCACTTGCCAAACTGTCGGAATGCCGTCTGTGTGTGTTGCACTGTTACGTTCTTGTTCTTGTTCTTGTTATTTGGTTGGCTTTTTGGAGAGGGAAATTCGGAAATGGGACATACACAAAACTGATAACCCACCCACATTCCCCTTTTTATCATTACATATAAGAAGAAACAAAGCTCTGAGAAGAGAAAGACAGTAGGGCAGGCACCAGCAGAGGCAAGGGCTGCTGCTCTGAAAAACTATTTTTATTATTTTAAAAATGAATGGAAGCTGTCCAGTCACTAGGGAAGGGAGGGGAAAGTGCATTTATTTTTATACAGAGTTACTTAATTACCTCCAAAACACATATGTTGGAAATCATTTTTGCTGATGCAAAATAATACTTTAATGAGCCAGAATATGTAGATCCAGGTCATGATGGGAAAAGCTTCATTTATACATTTGCTCAAATTTGAGAGAAGAAAATCCAAATTTGTTCCAAAGTGTGTAACTTTGGAAGGAGAAATACCAGAATGTTTGCTGGGACAAGTGGCTTTAGTTTGTCCGTGTGTATAATACTGTTTTCCAACAATTTTTTTTCTGACACGTAAGAGGAATTGATAGGTCTCTAGCTTTTGAGTATATACAGGTAGAGCAACACATGAGTAAATTATTTTTAAAGATAATGTATGGTTGGATCATAACCATATACTAACATTCATGAAACAACTAAAACCCCATCTTCTCAAAATACAAAATAGAGTGATTTTGTAAGAGTTGGCTTGTGTTTTAGTGACACCAGCATCTCTGATATTGCAACATATGTGTGAGATGGATGTTACATCTGTCCACTTTGCCATCTGACCCACAGTTAGAGTGACTGAGAATAATAGTAACTCTGGCCTGGTGCTTGACCTGGTTAAATACTGTCTTAAAGCTTCATACAAAATAGGCTTTTCCATAAGTGGCCTTTAAGAAAACATGGAAGAGAATTCATGTTTGAAACAATGCTGACAGGGTGAAGAAAGCCCATTGTAAAAATGAATCACGTTTTAAGTGATTCAGTTAAAGGGTTTGTGCTCCCGTAGCAAACTAATACTAGATAATAAGGAAATGGGGGTGAATTATTTTTTTAATTGTTAAATCATTTTGTGAATGTCCCCCCTCAGAAGAAGCTGATGGGATATTTGGCATAAAGGGCATTTGGTGGTTTTGTTTTTGTTGGGAGGGACTGTCTGAAAACACCTGACTGTGTTATGTTTAACTAGGGAACAATTGTTGGTGTGCATGGCCACGGGGCACTCACTACCATGTTCTACAAAATACTATATTAAGCAAGAATGACCAATATTCTGATAATTGGCACTGGTGACAAAATTCTTTTAAGATTTGGCCAAAAGTTTTCTTTTTCTCATTAAGTATTTCTTTACTCTTTAGAGGCATTACACTAGTCTAAATATTGGTCAATTCCTGACATAACATCTGAGGGTCACAGTTGCGCTCTAGTATTCAAGATAGCTTCCTAATTTTTCATTTAGGAAAAGTAAAATCCAAAATGTTCGCGAAACAAAGTGCAATATTAAATGTTTGCTTTATAGATTATATTCTATGGCTGTTGTAATCTTTTATTTGGTGCTGAATATGTTCTTGTAGGCTCTGTTTTAAGAAAACTATGTGGGAAATGATTTAACTTTTCCTATTGCTCTTCCTTGTGGAAAATAAAAGTGTTTTTTTTTTTTTCTTTTTTTGTATAATTGTTTGACAGTTTATTTGAAGTTTGGTCACATTAGTGATACACTACATTCAAACATTATTAACATTACAGTTAAACTCTTAGATCCTTCTGAATGCTTTGTTTCTAAATTTGTATTGATGGAAATTACTGAGGATTTAAAAGATGTGAATTTAAGTTTTAAATAATGAACCAAATGTAATCAGGTAATTTAGCATTTACATGCCAGTCCCCACCCCCAAACACACACACACACACACACACACACACACACCCCTCTGATATACCCTGTCCTAACATTATAGGAAGACCTACAATATAAGTTAGGTTGAAAACCATTGAGCTGTTTTTCCAAATTTCAAAAACAGCAATAAATATTTTTTTAAAAATAGGTCTGACTGTTAGAGTAATCAGCAATCTTCAAAATCCTTTTGGAATCAAATTTAATTTTTTTTTCATTGTTTATACATATAAGGATACCTATGTTCCTTAGAATGGGATCCCCATGTTACCAAGAGACATTTATACATTTTGAATGCAATTATAATGTGTTACATAAATAGCTGAACTGTAAATTTGTCACATAACCCAGTGGAAGACACAAGCATTTCAGTAATTAACAAATGAGAAGAGACGGGTCAGTGAGGAAGGAATGAACTCAGATCAGTGAGTGGACCAGGCCTGGAACAAAAGGCTCAAGTTGATTTCCCTGTTCTAGAAAGAAGGTTACATAAGACGCTCACTCTTGAAGGTGTGAATTTGGTCTTTTAAGGAAGTAAAAACACTATGTTCTCTACCACCAATGCGTGCCAGCTCTGGGCACTCCTGTGAAACTGCAATTGGAGTGCATTGAGACTAGACTACCTATCTTATTTAGGTTAAACAGCATTGTGGGTCCACTCAACTGTCAAGCTGCTCCATGAATTTATTGAGTGATTGGTCTTGCTGTATTTGATCAGGACTTTTTATTCTACAGAAAAGAAACTCAGACTATTGAATAGTATTCGCTATTCAGCTTCAGTGAAACAAGTGTATTAACTAATAATTCCAGGAATGATCTATATTAAACACATCTGGATCTAGGAATGCCCTGGGGGCATTCTCTTCCCTTTAATTTCTCGAAATGAGTGCTTTTATACTGAAACTTTTCATATTTTTTTTATCCTAGCTTCTAAGCTAAACAGACCAGAAAACTTTATGTTCTCCAAAGACAAATAGAAGACTTGCTCAAACAGGCTTCAAACTCAGGATCTGCCTTCCTTACGAGTACATGCCACCGTGTCCAGTTAAGAGACTCTGATTAGCTGGTACTTGGAACTTATTTCTTAATGACATAGGTGGGTTTTCCAAAGAAAAACTTACAACTGAATATTGCCCTGCTCCATCAATAGGGCTTAAAGCCAGCAACCACAGCATATGCCTTGAAAGTTTGTCCACCTCAGAATTTTGAGTCAAAATCTACCTACTCAAAAATTCCCAGGTGTAGTTTGAATGAGAATGAGCCCATAGGCTCATATATTTAAATGTCTAGACTCTAGTTGCTTTAGGGAAGGATTAGGAAGTGTGGCCTTGGAGGAGGTGTGTCACTGGGATTAGGCTTTCAGGTTTTAAAAGCCAGAGCTAGGCCCAGACTTTATATAAGCAAACCCCCAATTATGTATGAGTTGCCCTCATGGTGCCTTTTCACAGCAATGGAGCAGTAACTTGTAGCCGCCTGCGGCCACAAGTCAACTGGGTTCACCTGAAAGGGGGACTGGGAATTGAAGGGGGAAGGAGGGCGAGAAGAGATGAGGCCAAGACAAAGTTCTCTGATCAAGGCCCCAAGCTTTAATGTTCAGCTCTCAATTTAAAGGGGAAGACCCAACCCACAACCCCTCCTGGTTTCAGATGGGTGGGATAATCCATAGTCCATTCCAGGTCAAGGTCAGAGATGTCTCAAGGCAAGCCCAGGGGCAGTTCTGCTTCTGTGTTCTGTGCAGCCAAGGTGGGTAACTCCACCTAGATCCTATCACTTGACCTTGTTGTGGTAAACAAGGTCTCTCAGGCCTGCTCATGGTGGGGGGTGGGGGGGAGAGTACAGTAACTAAGGTAATATTTTTGAGGTAGAATTATGTAATCTTTGAAATAATAGGCAGTAATATCTTTGGAGTTCAGTGTCAACAGTATGCATTTCCAAAAGCACTTGACTGTGGTAAAATAGTTATCTTTTCATTCTTTGATTTCTTTGAAAGAAGAGATACATTCCAACTCATAAAACATTTTATCGGTAGCAAAAAATATTTGGATTGAGGAGATGGGTCAGAGGGCAAAGTGTTTGCATGAAAGTGTAAGCATGGAGACTTGCTTTCAGCACCCCAAAATAAAAAAGTAAAAAAGAATCCAGGTGTGGTAGCAATAGTCTTTAATCCCAGTCCTCACCAGAAGCTGGCAAATCTATTATATTCAGTATATTCCATGCAGAGAGGTCCAGGCCAGCCAACCCTGTCTCACATAAGTAAAAATGTTGAGCACTGCTGCCCACCTACAATCCCAATGCTGAGAGGCAAAGTCAGAAGGACCCGAAGCCACTGCCAGTCAGCTAGTCTAGCCCAATCAGCAAGGTTCAGAGTCTGTGAGAGAGACTCTGTGTCCAAAAATAAGGTGGAGAGTCTATCCCACCACCAGATGTTCCTGGTGTGGCCTGAAACGTGCCCGTACAAGCACGAACTCACATGTGCATAGACTACACACAGGGCTTTTTTTCTCTTTAATCGTGAACACAGTATTCATGGAGGTCAAAACAGTACACCAGATCCCCAGAAGCTGTAGTTGTGAGCCACAATGTGGGTGCTGGAAGGCAAACTCATCTATAAACAACAGCAAGTGCTCTTGACCAATGAGCCATCTCTCTGGCACCCCAACACGTACAGTTTTAAAAAGCAAGGTTGTTTTGATTTTCGAAGAATGTTATATGCAATAGTCTTTTCAAAAGAGAAGAGAAACAAGGATATGCTGGGTATGGGTGAATATGCAAAGTGTGGTGTAGATCTGAGTGTTCTAGAGCTGCTGTGTGGGTGTGCTGGAGCAGCAGTGAGGAGAAGTAGGACTTTGGAGAAGTAGGACTTTGGAGAAGTAGGCTGACCAGCAGTGTGCTTGGTATCTTGTCCTGGGCTCCTCCATGTAGTTTCCTCTCTTTGTGTCCTGTCCTCCATGAGAAGTTGAAACTCTTCACCATGTCTTCAACCCTCTGAGACTGTGAACCAAAACGTTTTAGGTTGTTTACATAAGATACGTTGGTCACAGTGTAACAAAGTAAGCAACCCCAATAGGTTCTAGTTTCATGTGTCAAAAGTATGTGTGTGCATTGTTACTGGTCTAATACAACTCTAAAAATGTGGGGAACTGGGATGTAGCCCAAAGGCCAGGGTACTTGATAAGTACACATGAAGCCCTAAGTTTCCAAAGCACCACATAACAACAGATACAGTGGGACATACAATGTAACCTCTGTGCTTGGAAATGGACCCGGCATCACCCCCTTCTCTTCTTGGTAACATGATAGTGTGCAGTTACAGAAGGATAATCAGACTATAATGTGTGTACTAAGTTACGCTGAATAGAACAATCTCAGTCCTGAACTGTAAAATCAGAAGTTTACAGGAAGCTTATCCTCAACGCCGGCCTTCTTACACTGTCCTCATACAGGTACTGTGGTAGAATTCTTTGTAGCCTCGCTTCCTGTTTTTGAATGTATCTTTAAAAAGGACATTGGTGACCCTTGCAGCAGTATCCATTCATAGTGCCTACTCAGCTAAAAATGTCACATCCTGGTATATCAACCCTAATCTTTAAGATCCATATTGTTGTAAAATATATAAATATTTAAATACTGCAGCTTAAAGTTTGTACAAATTAATTTCACTCTAGGAAATAATTAGCTCAAGCTTCCATTAGGAAGCTATCTTATTTCAAATAGTAGAATCTGGGCATGTTCTGTTAAGGCTAGCCATAATCTTATCTAATAACGGCTGTGTTTGAGGAAGTATATGTTGCCAGGAATTAGTGAACTTCATCATAGTCTTCCTCTGTGCAGTCACAAGAAACACAGCAGTGACTTCCTAAATGCCATTCTTATCACTAAAAGTTTCCACAACTTTTAAATTTTCTTCCATCTAAATAGACCCTTTTGCAACAGGAATGACAGTAAGGAGAGACCCTTCTGCCACATGCCACAAATGGGACTTGCAGCTACTTTGATTATTTATATATTTCAAACCTTGCTTAAGATAACAGAATATCCAACTTTGGTATAATGATACACATTTTTACCTGGCTGTTGGAGTTCTAGTGCCTAGATAAGACATGCATACAAAAAAATCAAAGTTAAAAAATATGCTAGTAACTTATAATGCTCTATAGAACAATGAAATTGCTAAGATTGACAATTAGTTGTACATTTCAAATAATTAATAGAGAACTGGACTTGGTGGCACATACCATTGATTGCAGCACTTGGGAGGCAGAGGCAGACAGATCTCTGGGAGTTCAAGGCCTGCCTGGTCTACAGAGTGAGTTCTAAGAACAGCTTTACTTTGTAGCCACGACTATTATGTACAGAAAGCTTGTCTAAGACACGAACAAATTAATAGGATTTTGAATGTTCTTAACACAAATAGGGGTCTATGATGCAGGTAATAAATATACAACTTATTATGACCTTATTACCTGTATATATGTGCTGAAATGTGCATTATAATCCATAATATATTTAATTGTTATGTGTTATCACATGGAATATATAATATTTATAAATATATAGCACATTTCTAGCATGTAGCCAGTAAATAAGGAACACATTTGGTTTGATAAAATTTGTTCCAGGAAACATTCACCTACATGAAAAGCATTTGGGACTCAATTGGAACAAGAGTCAGAAGGAAAGAAATTTCTAAAGAGTTGGCCAGTCCTGAGTAACTACGAAACCACCTGCCTGCTTATTTATGATGAAAACACTTGTGACAGGCTTTCTTGAGAGGAGATTGGAGGGAGGGGCAGAGCAAGAGAAAGAGACAAATTCCATTGAAAGTGTCCTCCAGTTCACACCACTTATTCTACACTGATCTTCCAGATGGTGTTAACATTAGATTGAGAAGAAACAGAGTGCTAGACATGATTTCCCCTGAAATAAATGGTCTAAGATAGAGGTAGGAAAGCCTAAAACAGAGTCTCTGATACCAAAATTCTTATTTCATAGTGAAATCTGCTCCCCAAATACTGTTAACTCAACTTGAATGGAATATAGTATAGCAGACTTGTATGTTACCTTCCTATGCCTCTTGACAGTTCCTTTTCTTCACTCTACAAAGGAAAATAAAATAGTTTAAGGAAAATGAACCCTTTGCATTTTCTAATTTTTAAAAACACTGACAAGTTAGCTTGCCAAACGAAAATCAAAAAGCTCTGATCAGGTAGTAATCTGGGGTATACATTTCTAAATTAGGGAAAAGACCGTAGTTCTGTCTCCCTTCATCTCTAAAGTTGTAAGTCCTTATAGATTGATTTGTGATGTGGAAAAATCATATTACATATTTATCTAAGTATAAAAAATAATACATTTATATAACTAGTACTTGTTATATAAATACTATCCTATCAAGTTCCTAAAACAACACAATACACAATCTCTTTATCTACATTACCTTAAATAAACCTCTTTTTTTCAATTTTATGTTTTTACTTTTATGTATTTTATGTTCTAAATTCTAAATGAGAAGCCATGATTAATAAAGGTTGAGTAACTGTCTTAAATCCCACACTTGTCAAATTAAAAATTATTCAGATCCAGAATTATCATAATTTGAAGTTCTTATATTTTACTGTAACCCAACATATATTATTAATTGGCTCTGGCCCATGGTTTGAACCTAGTCTTTATTTTAAAGAAGCCCCAGTAGCATAAAATATAATCCAATCCCACGAGACTAAGTGCCATAAAGTTAAATACTTACAGTCAAAGAAGAGAAGAGCTTGGGGGAATCTTGAAATCCTTGGGACCTAAGCTCCTAAAGGAGAGTCATATTGGTATAGCATGTTTAAAGGGGGGCACTGCACACTGTAGCCATGTGGGTGTAGAATACTTAAAGGGGGGGCACTGCACACTGTTTACATAGAAGTCTCTAAGGCCAGACTGCCAGCAAAAGGGCTGGCATGAGAAAAAAAGGTCAGGGAGTACTGACCTGCCAAGGGGAGGAGAGGCCATGGTAGACCCAAGAGAGGACCCAAGGCCAAGGAGAAACTAGGTCACAGAGCAGTGTGTGCCCAGGCTTCTTGCCCACTGGGAATGCCTCTGTGAATATACCCGGTGTTCTGACAGTCAGATGATGTGACTGAAAACTAAGCTAATTAACCCCTTCATCTGATGGGAAAACCACCTCGGTTCACCTTGTCTTCAAGTGTATGAATGACCCACTGTGCTCAAAGCACTCATTTAGATGGAAGTGAAAAAGCTGGGTTAACTCCAAAACATGCATGATACATACAAGACTTTGTGAAGTGTAACGTCCTAGCACTCATTCAGTAAGAAAGTCAGCCAATACACATTCATTTGTTATAGCATGGGTATAGTGTGTACCCTGAGAAAGCTGGAACTGGGTCTGTTATTTCATTTTCAATAGTTCCACACAGTCATGCAGCTGTTGATGAGCAGATCGTTGATGAGCATGGTGAAGTGATGGCTGTTTGGTGCTTTCCTTACACACATCTCTCTTCATAATTTCTCAGGAAGATCTGTTATTTCTTCAGCCTCCATTTTTCAACCCTATCATGATTTAAACATCCACTATCTCCACTTGTTTTCTCCTTTGTAT
Source organism: Arvicanthis niloticus (assembly GCF_011762505.2). Lineage (NCBI taxonomy): Eukaryota > Metazoa > Chordata > Mammalia > Rodentia > Muridae > Arvicanthis > Arvicanthis niloticus. The sequence goes on from NC_133437.1 coordinate 6,799,220, forward strand.
CTGTATTCTCAGTGATGTTATAAATAACTTATTTGTTTAATGCCGTGACCAGAACTCTTATAAAGAAAGTATTTAATTGGGGGGGGGGAGTGGCTTACAGTTTCAACGGTTTAATCCATTATCCTCATGTTGAGATGCAGGCAGACCTAGTCCTGGAGAAGGAGCTGACAGTTCTATATCTGGATCCACAGGCAACAGGAAAAGAAAGTGAACCACTAGGCCTGGCTTGAGCTTCTGAGACCTCAAAGCCCACCCCCAGTGATACACTTTCTCCAACAAGGCCACATCTCCTAATAGGCAGGACCTTTGGGAACTGATAGGGTCTTGAAGACTCTAGTTGAATGGATTGGGCATTTTTAATCAAACCGCCACACTGTCCCAAATTAATAATAGGTAGACAGCTGATAAATAGATGATATATAGATAGATATATGTTATAGATAACATATATATTCTATTTATATTTATTTATATATACACATTTATATAAATATTATATACTATATGTAATACAATTCTGACTTAAATGTCAACTCCACAGAGTCTTGAGATCATGCTGACTCTCAGTTGACCCCAGCACTGATTCTACCTCTAACGTGTTTGTTCTGGTTATTGCTGTACTGGCGGCTAGTTTTTATAGCGCTGCAAGGTGCTGTACATTCTGAGAAAGATCACGAACAGTCTTAAAAAGTGGAGAACCTAGCTAGGCAGTGGTGGGGACTTTGATCCTACTACTGGGGAGGTAGAGGCAGATGCAGACAGATCTCTGTAGGTTCAAGGTCTAGAGAGCTGGTTCCAGAACAACCAAGACTACACAAAGCAACCCTGTCTCGAAAACACAACAATTAAAAACTGTGGTTCATGCATGCTACATGCTGACCCAGCACGCCAGTTGTTGCCCCCTGATGCAACAGGAGCATGACTATTATGGGGTCAGTAACCACTTCCATTCTTAGCAGATTTGAGAGGAGCTCCTCATGAGGGAATTCTTGCCTGGTACTGGAAACCTGATCAAAAGCCCAAAGCTGGAGAAACCACAGAAGCTAACAGGGAGTCTACTACTGTTACTTCCTTAAATGAGCGTGGACAAACTGCCTTCCGAATTGCTACGTTTACAGAGAGTACCACTCTCAGCTTTGGTCAGAGAACCTTCTGATCGCAGATGCTCCTCATTGGTCAAAGTGCTAAGAATAAGTGGAGATTGGGTGGAATGCTCGTCTCGAAACAGACATCTTTATCACCCTTCGGTGCTCAGCAAACAGCAAAGGAGGGCACAGAAAGAATGCAAGAGCCAGAACATGGGCAAGAACGCTGGGAAACAAGATCCTCAACAGGAAGTGGAAGACAAAAAAAGATCTGTCGCGCCTCTGCCGTGTCAGGACAGCGAGAAGATGATTGGGGTTTGTTGTTTGTTGTTGTGGAGGTGGTTGTTTTGAGACCAGATCTTTCTATGTAGCCCTGGGCATCCTGGAATTTGCTATGTAAACCAGGCTAGCTCAAACTCAGAGACCCTCCTGCGTCTACCTGCTGGGTGCTGGAATTAAAGGCACAGATGATTCTTTATGAGCCAGGATGTGGGCTCTCACTGGAGTCCTGAAGCAGCCTAATTCTCAGACTTCCAGCCTCTTGAACTATAAGAAACTAAGTTTTTGTTGTTTGAGCTACCCTGGTCTTGATCTGCTGGCCTACAAGATTAAGACTGGCACTGAGAAAAGCTAATGTTACCAACAGAACTTTTTCTAGCTATTTACTTTTGTGGAGAAAAGGAAGAAAAGGGAGAGCAAGACACAAAGAGAGAAACATATCCACAGAGACAGACAGACAGACAGACAGACAGACACACACACACACACACACACACACACACACAGACTGGGGTAGGTAGATAGACAGAGAAAGAGAGACAGAGACACAAAAAGACACAAGGCACTGTGTATGGAAGAACTCTTGAGGAAATTACCGTAGTTGTGGGAGCTTCCTGGCCGTGAAGGTGGAGTGAAAGCCTAGTGCATTCTTGTTCACTTCGATTCCAATGAAGCATTCCTCTGGGTCACAGCTCTCACCACAAGATAAGCCGTGAGCCACTATAGAGCAGGTATTTCTGTTAACTTAATCTTGTTCCCTAGGCCATGGTGAATCACTCAATCCGGACAACGTAGCCCAAAAGGACATCAGAAGAATTTTAGCAGATTTCAAGGAAACTCCTGTTAGCCTAATAGTTAGCAGGTCAGCGTTCTCTCTTCCTCTGAAAGCTCCTAGAGATGGAACAATTTCAGTCACTGTGAAGCGAAAGCTGGGGTGGACTGCTCTGTTTTATGGGTCATGTGTACTTCATGTGTTAGGAATGTAATCCGAGAGTTCATGTCTTAGTGTTTACAGACAGGACCTTTGGGAGTTGATAGGGTCTTGAGGACTCTGCCCAAATGAATGGATTAATTGGTTCCTGACGGGTGGGTTGGTTGTAAATGTAAGTTCTGCCCCATGTGCCCCAACTGATTTGACAGAGAGACCCTCGATAGATGCAGCTCCATGTTCCAGGACATCTCAGCCCTGCAGAACATAAATTACTCAGATTTAAGTATTCAGTTATAGCAACAGAAAATGAACTAAGACACAGGCCTGGGCAGAACTAGAAACTCTAAAGGTCAACTAAGCTGGAAAGCTGGCCTGGTTATCCCTGAAATCTGACCTCACTGTGCACAGTTCTATGAGCTGGTAAATTTCCTTCCCCGCCTAAGCCAGGCCGAATCTGGCTTTCAATTCTGTACCGCCAGAAACATTCTTATAGAAGAAAAGACTAAACTATCTCACAGGGGAACGATTTACTCATAAGAGAAAACATATTCCTTCTCACTCAACAATTACCTCAAATACCTTGGATGTGTCATATTCATTCCTATATACTAGAAAGTGTCTCTGCTAATCCTCCCCACAGTCCAAGGCTCTTGACATGAGCACATTAGAGTGTGATTACATGGGTTTGTCCTCTCAGGTCAACAAACTATACAAACTGAGCAGTGGAAGGACAGAATGAACCCTGGAACAGGCAGTGCATGGGGATCAAGCAGACTGGGCAATCAAAAGGCACCAGGAGAGGTCGAGGATGGATGGGACAGCACTACAAAGACTTTTGAAGTGTAATCAGAGCTAGCAAGGAGCCAGCTGAAAGGAGCAGGAGACCCAGAACGATGCATTTTTCTTATAGCTAGCACAATATACATTACCTAGTGTTGTGCTTTAGGGGTCAGATATTTAAATCACTTTCGAGTGGGAAAACTTACAGAAGAGTTAATGACTGCAGATTAATAAAACCTGTAGGGAGGGGGATGGGGGAATCTACCTGGAAGGCTGAGGGTATAGCTTAACGTAAAAGCATGTAGTTAGCTTGTATTCATTTACACACACACACACACACACACACACACACACACACACACCACACAAACCACATTGTTATCACCCAAAGCTCACAAACTCAATGGTAGCTGGACTCTGTCTTTAAATGTATTGTGTATGGACACAGGCTACTCAATTCTGTTAGATCCTGACCCTAGAACTAGCAACACAAAATGCTCGATTTTCCTAGGTATTTTAAAGAGAAATTAGAATTGGGTGTTTGGGGAATACGGGGGGGGGTTAATTAGAAAATAATAATAATAATAATAATAATAGTAATAAATGTTTGGGGAACAAAGAGGAGGGGAGAAATAGAATGTCAGAGAACTGCATTTCCATTCTGCTGTAAGATGTCACCTTAGACGACCCAGATGACACGTCCCCAATACACGTTCCTCCCACATTGCTTTCCACTGCGACTCTCTTTCCCCCACCCCACACCCTCTACAAGAGCTAGAGCAAGGCTTCCCCACCTCAGAGTGTGAAGGGAATGACCCCAAAGTCCTGGTAAGATGCCCATTCTGATCCTAGCACGTTTGGGATGGAGCTTTACAATTCCAAGGAGCTCCCAGACGTGAAGCTTCTGGCTCAGATTTGCAGCAGCAAAAAAAAAACTTAGGGTGGGTGGCCCCAACTCTTTAACTACAACCATATTTAATTTGGCAACCAAGAATATACACGTACCAATAGACACATGTATTGGGATAAATCTCACCAGACAACACTTACTTTAGGGATGGAGATGGCTCTACAGGAAAAGCACTTGCTGTGTAAGACTAACAAACTAAGTTCAACCCCCAGAACCACATAAGGGAAGCAGGAGAAGGTCAACTCCACAGACCTGTTCTCTGACTTCTACTCGGGCAACATGGCATACACACACACACACACTGCACACTAACCCCCCCCAGACACATAGACACATACATACATACACACACAGACACATAGACACACACATACATACACACACAGACACATAGACACACACATACATACTTATACGTACAGACACCAACATACACACAGAGACATACACATACAGACACGTACACATAGAAACATACATACACATGCATACACACAGAGACACAGACACATAGACACAGACACACACATGGAGACATACATACAGACACTCTGTGTGTCTGTATGTATGATGATAAGAGTGTAAGTGTAAGTGTCTGTAAGAGTGATGATGATGATAAGGAGGAAGATGAATAGAGTGAATGTAAAATAGGGAGCACACCTTGATGTTTTTAATTGCATCTGATTGTTATGACCCATCTACTCATATTTTATCTTTTAAATGCTGCTAAATCACTAAACAGATTGCATGGCTTGCTAATAGCTTATGAGACTCGGTTTAATAGCATATCTTAGATTTTTATTTTTTTACTAGCTTTTTTACATAGGTCTTATTGGCACTGAGGTTGGTCTTGAACTCACTTTGCAGCAATAGCTACCTGATCCTCCTGCCTCTGTTTCCCAAGCACTAGGATTATACACATGTGCCATCAAGCATACTTTAGTATAATTTTAAAAATGTTTTTCCGTCTCTTCAGAAGTTAGAATAAAAAGTAGGAACCTGCATACTTTGCTGAAATGCTGTCCAGTAGACATGACAGTAACAGCCAACGTTGGTTGGCCACTTGCTACTTTCTAGGTAACTAACGCTGTTCATTCTGCTATAACAGATTGGCAGATCCTGGCTAACTTACAAAGAGTACAAATAAACCTTCTTAGGGCTAGAGAAATGTCTCAGTGGTTAACAAGGCTGGTGTTTCCTGCATGCCTGACACCAGATCCAAGGTGGGTGTAGGTGAAAGGATAGCAGAGCTTGCTGGCTTTGGGTCTAGCTGAAACAAGCCCAGGTTTCAGGGACTGTGATGGCCAATTATGATTGTCTCCTTGACTATATCTGGAATTAACGGAAACTCAAAACATGGAGGGCACACCTATGAGGGGTTTTTGCCTAATTTGACTTAGGCAGATCCATTTCTAATCCAGATCTTTGAGATAGGAAGATGTGCCTTTAATTCAGATCATTAGAGCCTGGAAAACCCATCTCTAATCTGGGCCATACCTTCTGCTGAAAGCCCAGATAAAGATGCTTTTGACTCTTTGCCTGATTGCACTGGCCTTACTAGCAAGTCTGTTCCTTCACTGGCATTAGAGACTACTTCTTTTAAATTCCAGTGTTTGCTGAAGATCAGCTGAGACATCCAACATCATGGACTGAGCAACTATTTGGCTCTTGGACTTTCTGTTCATAGCCAGCCATCATTGAATTAGCTATATGCAACCTGTAAGTCATTCTACTAAATCATATATATGATACATTTGTATGTATGTATGTATTATGTATGTATGTATATTGTGGCCTACTCACCAGAGAAGACCACTTAGACATGAGTTCAAGCCAATGGAAAGTCTTCTGTTATTTTGTGCTGCCCCAGTCACAGGAAGTTTTGTTATTCAATGGGTAGAAAGTCTGGTCACTTTCCACTCCTTTGTAGTACATAGGATAGGTGTCTAAACATAGCCAGCAACCCTGGATGGGTTTTGGCTAGGAATTATTAACTTTATCTCCAGTGTCTCTTCCTGTGGCACAGTGTCTGATTCCTCAGGGTTTTCCTTTTTTCCAAAAGCTAAAATCTTTTTTAAAATAAATTTTCAGAAAGCCTCAGTTTTACAACTCCAATTTTTACAATGGAAATTCCCTTTTTGTGGGGACAACTAGGAAAGTCAACTGCAGGGCATACATAGAACTGTAAACTTCATATTCTTAATTATACATATATATATATATATATATATATATATATATATATATATATATATATACACAAATCAGTAGTCACATTAGCTAATATCTTTTCTGTATCTGTTATCCTTAGTTCCTAGGTCCAAGCCTAAGGTCTCATAAGGGTTGAACTATAACCCCGTGTTCATGCCAAACACAAGTCTCAGAAGGAGATAGAGGGGCAGGGAGTAGAAGAGCCTGAGGCCCAGCGAAACCGTAATTTCAATGAGTCCATTGTCTGGAGACAGTTCATTTGGCAACAGCGTGTGTGGCTTCTGCTTTCCTAGGTGTGATGGATCCATGCTGTAATCTCAGCGATCTTCACTGCCATAGGAGTGGAGAGAATCACTGTGTGGTCTTTTCCAAGTTAGTTTCAATGTCTCTTTGGCTACTTGCCTAACCAAGACAGTATCACTGGACAAGAATAAAGGCAAACAGGTAGTGTGCACAGAGGCTAGCTGCTTCTCTAGGATGGTCCAGTGAGTAGCCTTTATGGAGGACTGGAGTACCTGTGCTGACTTAGCAAAGGAATGGTTATAGAGTGCTGCCAACTGCTGGTCCCTGACCCTGGGAAGATTATGTCTTCCGAGCATAATCTCATAGGAAGATAAATCCCTCTCTATATGGTGTGCAGAGGGCCAAAGCAAAGCAAAGGAGGCTCATACATCTTCTGGTAGACTCTAATGAAAAAAAAATATATATATAATAGAAACTATAGTTTTGTTTCATATATAAATATATTTGAAGTGATATATATTTGATAATAATATATGATATTATATATACATATTTACACACACATATATACGTGTGTGTGTGTGTATTTACACACCCACTTATTACCCTTAAGAACCCTGACTCATAGTAATAGACATAGTGAGTGACAGAGGAGAGCATCTGATACATTTTTCTAGTTTCTATGCACAGGCATGTGTGCGCACACCCGCACACACTGAAATAAACAAACTCACATTGCTGGAGTCTGAGGGGTCTAAAGTAAAGGAGGGACAGGTTCCACTATGAAGTTAGACTGCTCTTTGCTAAGACAACACTTTCAGATGGGAAGAATGTGATGTCCTCACCTCGTGCAACATGGAAGCCTGGTAAGACAAATGCTGCCTGAGACCTCCATTCTAAGGGCATCCTTGTATCCCAACCATACCCTAAATACCATCTCATTAGCGGCTATATTTCAACATCTGGATTTATTGAGGTAGTATATTCATGTTGTAATACTAGTAGTATACTTGACAATGTGTGGTGGATGAATAGGAATGGCCCCCATAGGCTAATATATTTGAATGCTTGGGCATTAGGGAGTGGTGCTTTTTGATGGGATTAGGAGATGTGGTCTTGTTGGAGTATGTGTTTCACTAGGGGATGAGCTTTGGGCTTTCAAATTCTCAGAGGTCAGGCTCAAAATCAATCTCTCTCTCTCTCTCTCTCTATCTCTCTCTCTCTCTCTCTCTCTCCTTCTCCTTCCCTATCTCTTTCCCCCCACCTCTCTCTCTATCTCTCCCTACTGCCTGCTAATCTAATATAGAACTCTCAGCTTTCTTCAGCACCATGTCTCCCTGCACATCACCATGCTTCCAGTCACTCTGAAACAGTAAGCCAGCCCCAATTAAATGTTTTCTTTTGTAGGAGTTACGACAGTCATGGTGTCTTCTCACAGCAACGAGACCCTAAGATCTGGGACAGGGCCAGACATGGGTTAACTATGTAGCTTCCAGAGGCAAACTGCCTAGGCTTGAGTCTCAACTTAGCCACTTGCAAACTGTGAAACCTTGAAGAGGTTATTTTACCCTTCTGTGCCCAGTTATATATGACACATAGACGTGCCATTATCATTATTATTACCTGTGATTATCTGACTGTTATTGTTACATAATAATATGTAATCTGCCGTTACCATTGTTATTACTACTTTACGTACATATAACAATGTATTATTTCACACAATAAGTGCCATTATCATTATTATTACCTATGATTATCTAATATTAATATTATATAATGGTATGTAATCTATTGCTACAATTGTTACTACTATTTTATGTTCACATAGCAATGTGCTATTGCAGACAGCAAACGACATTATCATTATTTTTACCAAGAACTTTATGACAGTGACACCAGCATCTTTTCTAATTATCTCGTCAGCTAGTATAGCAGGGAGATTAGGTGTCTCAGATCATCCTTTCATTCACTTCTTTTTTTTTTTTTTTCTTTTTTTGGTTTTTTTGAGACAGGGTTTCTCTGTGTAGCCCTTGGCTGTCCTGGAACTCACTCTGTAGACTAGGCTGGCCTCGAACTCAGAAATCCAGCCTGCCTCTGCCTCCCAAGTGCTGGGATTAAAGGCGTGCGCCACCACTGCCCGGCTTCTTTCATTCACTTCTTTGCTAATAAAACTACATTTTATTCAGGATATCCGTCTCTCTCATGTGATGTAAGGGGTGATCCTCATTGGCAAACTGCTCATAGCGAGTCTGGTTGTTTGCATGTTTGGCGTTTTGCCGGTGGCTGCTTATTGTCCAAGGCAATTGCAAGAGTTCCGTCCGGCGAGTATAAAGTATCAGGAAAGGGTCTCCTGTTCCGAGGAAAGATCATGCTGAGAAGCACGCTCACAAACACAGGAACAGTTGTTAATCTAGAGAAGATGGCTGGATGAGGCCTGTGGATGTATGAGAAACACACCAAAGCCTCACCCAGAGACTGTTACAGTCTTTATCCACTGTGCTACCATAGTTCCATTTACAAAGCACACATAATCAGTCTTTTAAATATCCTCAAGATATTAAACGATGTGGAAAGTACCCCAGGTCCAGTTGTCCATCTGGAGACATTCAGCATCAGTTCAAGTGGGCACTTATTGGGGGTAGGCAGGGTGTGTGGCTGTGAGCACATACAATGTGTCTATACAAGCATGTACCTCATAATGCTTCTACCTCCATCAGGCTATATGTACAAAGGTGGTCCCATAGGCTTGAATGAAGCCTAGAGCATCCTTATGATGTCTCATGATGCTTCACTGACATGTCTTTGGTACTGCTCGTCTCAAGAAATCCATTTCACTCTCAGACATATAAAAAGTACAGAACATGTTATTGTATACAATTCAGAAGACATGGTAGTGATAACCAATGACTGTTACTGGCTTATCTGTTTTTACAAAGCCCGAATAAAACATTAACTGGAAGACAGTGTGCCCTGTTACACCACACCAAGCATGTATATTTTGAGCTTATTATGTCTCTTGATCGCATCATTTTCTCTTGTGCTTGGTTTAATCTCCTGTTTAGTTCACCATGGCCTCAAACACCTCCTGGCTAGACTTTGTACATATACTGTACAGTCTAGGTATGCAATGGGCTATACAGGTTGTTCTACAATGCTCACACAACAAAATGACACACTTCTAAGAACACAGCTTTGTTGTTAAGTAGTACATGACTCTATTTAATTGGTCGTGTAGCCCATAAGTTAGATATGCCTGCTCCTTTGTGGTTCTTATGTTGTTCCACGTGGCTGAATTCGTTTCTTCCTAATGAGACTATGAATTCTGTGTTATTATGATAAATAACCTTAGCCATAGACAGTTTTGATGCATCCCTACTCCAGCATACATGATTAACATATCTCTTTCTTAAAATAATTTAAAGGTTATTTCAGAATTTTTGTTAGGGACAGAAAGAATATTTGGAGGCACAGTAACCACAGTGACACTTCTAATGACAATACTTCTTAAGAAAATGCCTCAGATCCCTCAGGTTCTGGATCTCACATTCTAAATATAATATTTTATGTGCAAATATGTATACATAGAGAACATGTATACATAAGAGTGAGCAGGTTGCCGGGCGGTGGTGGCGCACGCCTTTAATCCCAGAACTTGGGAGGCAGAGGCAGGCGGATTTCTGAGTTCGAGGCCAGCCTGGTCTACATACACAGTGAGTTCCAGGACAGCCAGGACTACACAGAGAAACCCTGTCTCGAAAAAACCAAAAAAAAAAAAAAAAAAATGAGCAGGTTATATTTACAAATATGTATTTAATACATATACATTTAGCATATGATAACAGTTAATGAAAAAAAGGACACGAATTTGAAAGAAAGCAAGGAGGGGAAGACTGAAGCATTTGGAAAGAGAAAAGGGAAATAATGTAATTATAGTACACTCTCATAGAAACATAAAACATTCTAGAGAGCAAAAAAACAACCCTTAGCCACAACAACAACACTGGAAGTGTGACAGGCCTGATTTCTTTTCTTTAATATATTCCTTTTTATTTAATTTTTTAATTTTTGTTTTTACTCCAGATTTTATTCTCCTCCCAGTTCATCCTCCAGCTGTTCCACATCCCATACCTCCTCCCTGTCTCTCCCCCACAACCCCCTGTCTCCACAACGATGTCTGCATCACTCCCCCAACTCCCCACCCCACCAGACCTCTAAACTCCCTGGGGCCTCCAGTCTCTTGAGGGTTAGGTGCTTTGTCTCTGACTGAACCCAGACCAAACCATCCTCTGCTCTATATGTGTAGGTAGCCTCTTATCAGCTGGTGTAGGCTGCATGGTTGGTGGTCCAATGTCAGAGATCTCAGGGGTCCAGGTTAATTGAGTCTGTTGGTCTTCCTACAGGGTCACCCTCCCCAGTTTCTTCCAGCTTTTCCCTAATTCAACCACAGAGGTAAGAGGCTTCTGTCCATTGGTTGGATGCAAATATCTGTATCTGACTCTTTCAGCTGCTTGCTGGGGCTTTCAGCAGTACTGATGGGTCCCTTTTTATGAGCAAGTATTCCACAGCCTCAGTAATAGTGTCAGGCCTTGGGGACTCCCCTTTAGCTGGATCCTACTTTGGGCCTGTTACTGGACCTCCTTTTCCACAGTCTCTTCTCCACTTTTGTCCCTGAAGTTCTCTCAGACGGAACAACTCTGGGTTGTAGTGGGATATTCCCAACCTCCCCCCGCTACATTTACAATAAAGCTTGGTGATTGGGCAGTATGAAAGGTAGGTGGAGTGAGGAGTTGGGAGGAGAGAAGGAGAGGAAGGAGAGGAGAGAGGAGAGACCCACGGATGAGTCAAAAACTGTCCTGGGTAGCAACTTATCAAAAAGTTAGATATTGGGTAACAACTCTAATTGTGTGGGCATCTTGTTAATTGAGAATTTCCAAATATATAAATCCATTGGGTAATCTTTAAGCATTAAGAGTCTCATTTCTACCAGTACCTCAGGCATAGCGGGAATGGGCTAGGCTCAGCTGAGCATTGTTGGGGACAGTGTGGTGAATTGGCAGAGCCAGCCGCCACATTGGCATCTTGTGGGTGGTGCCAGGGCCAGTGTTTTTAGATAGTCGGAGCCTTGGTCCAGAGCTGGAGCAGCGGGGAAAGTGGCAGCTACCTGGGAACAAGCCGGACCCAGCACCTTATTCTAAAAATCTCCCGTTATACTGGGTCAGAGTTTTGGCTGTGGGGTGGCAATCCCATTTTTCACTTGATGCCATCTTTCTGCTGGAGGTGGGCTCTACAAGTTCCCTCTCCCCAATGTAGGGCACTTCATCTAAGGTACCTCCCCTTTGAGTCCTGAGAGTGTCTCACCTCCCAGGTCTCTAGTACATTCTAGAGGGTCCCCCCAATTTCCTACCTCCCAAGGTTGCCTGTTTCCATTTTTTCTGCTGGCCCTCAGGGCTTCAGTCCTTTTCCCCCACCCAATACCAGATCATATTCCCCTCTTTCCACCCCCTCCTTTCCCTAGACAGGTCCCTCCTACCTCCCTTGCGATTGCTTTCTTCTCCCTCCCAAGTGGGACTGAGTCATCCTCACCTGTAGGCCTGATTTCAAGTTATATGACAGAACCATAGTGTAATATAGAAGAGCATGGGATGGGCACAGAAGCAGGCTGTGTAGATAGGTGGAATATCGACTTACACTGACGCTTGTGGACATAAGGCCCCTCCCACTCGGGGAATTCATGCCTTGTTCTCTACCTGATTAAAAGTCCATGGCTGGGGGAGGAGTCATGAGCCATATCAGGGAACCCAAATGGACATATTGTCAAAAACCTTCTAAGCCTTTGTGCTTCCACCCATATTTAATGGACCAGAGACGCTTCTGTTTATAGTAGGCAGAGGTCAACTGAGACACTTAGCTATTCAAAGTGCTGAAAATACTGACTGTTAAGTACTCAGTCCTAAGTAGGACATCTATCTATATCACGTGCACACACATACACACACACACACACACACACACACACACACACACACACAGCCTCCACAGCTTAGAAAACACCACAGAAGAATGATGGAAAGGATGAAAAAGCCACCGAATGGAACAGAACACTATAAAACTGTCTTCTAGACATGACGCTGCTGCCTCATCCACAAACTCACAACAGTGCTGGTTACCTGCACAAGACTTGCAAAAGACTGCAGTACTCAATATTCCACCATAGATGAGTGGGGGGGTGGGGGGGGCTCACACGGTCCCACCCCTCCTCAGGAGCTATAGGCAAGCAATAACTACATGAACCGGAGTCATAGTACTTCCTGGTGTAACCACTGCTATGTTGTTCTGGCTCAAGTAAATACAGACCTTGTAATCATTCGGGCAACCATGTTTAGATACAAAGGCCACCCTCCCCCGTACACACACTAAAAAGGTCATGAAAGCAAGAGGAGGATATGTTGAGAAAACAGTTTGTGAGAGCGGGAGGATTACAGGAGAGGATAATGGAAGGGGATACAATCAAAGTATATCGTCTGGGTAAGCATAGGAACGAATAAATGAAATGTAAAAATCCATTGTAAAACCTGATAACAAGCTCCCTCTATTGGAGAGCCTGTCTGAAACAAGACAAAACAAAAAAAACGGATAGGAAATCCATTTGGTGTTATTTCCTGTTTTTCAGAAAAGATCTCCTTGAGCCAAGGCAGACCTCAAACTTGCTTTGTAACTAATGATGGCCTTGAACTCCCAATCTTCCTGCCTCCACCTCATATGAACTTACAGTACAAGTATGCATCAGTGAGTATGGCTTCATTTATTTTGTTGTAGTTGTTTAATACATATTTTGAGTCAAAAGAGTATAATCCCCCCTCCAGTCCCCTGACACACACACATTTAAGGACCTATAACATTAGGTGGTATATTGCAATCTTTTAGAAGATATCTGTTTAATTTTCTGTGTATAGATGCTTTGCTGGCATTTGTTTCTGTGTGTCACATCCATGCAGTGGTAAGAAAGGTCAGAAGGGAATGTCGGATGCCCTGGAACTAGAGATTCAGTTTTTTTTGTGAGCTGCCGTGTTAATGTTCTGGGAGTCAAACTTTTAGTTTCTTGGGCAAAGCAGACAATGCTCTTACTTTGCAATCCTTCTCTTGGTCAGAATGTTTTAATCTTTCTTCCCTGGGTAGATGTTATAATGCAATGGCCAATGATTTGGATATACACAAATTTTTAGTTATTTCTGTTGACAAGATCAGAATATTGTACCTCCCTTTTAGTTTAGGAACACAGTAGTTGTTGTTATTGTCCAAAACTCTTTGTTGATTCCTTTTGATTACGTAAAAAGAGTTGGGCATGGTAGCACACACCTGTAATGCACACCTGTAATGCACTTCTGTAATGCACACCTGTAATGCACATCTATAATGCATACCTGTAATGCACACCTGCAATACACACCTGTAATGCACATCTGTAATGCATATCTGTAATGCACATCTGTAATGCACATCTGTAGTGTACACCTATAATGCACACCTGTAGTGCACATCTGTAATGCACATCTGTAATGCACACCTGTAGTGCACATCTGTAATGCACACCTGTAATGCACGTCTGTAACCTCAGTGCTCTAGAGGCTGAAGCTTAGGGGTGCACACTTGTGATGCATGTCTATAATCTCAATAGTCTGAAGGTTGAGACTCAGTTCAAGGCCAGGATAGTGAGTTTGGAAATTGTTTGGGCTATTGCGAGGTCATATTTCAAGAACAAACAAACAAAGCAAAGTCATGAATAATTTTTTAAAAAGAGATAAG